>NW_024631656.1:0-4045 GCF_008729295.1 Plectropomus leopardus
ATTATTATACACCATATTCACATATATTGATATATATAATGTGTTCGAAAACATTTTTTTACATTGATATGTATTAATTATTCATAAAAATATTTTTTTTATGTTTTGTAGATAAAAGTCAAAAGTTAAGACCATTAATTGTCATTTTAACTATTAAAAGATTTCTGTGTTAAGATTCTTTGATGATTGTAAAAAAAAAAAATACATAAAGTGTCAAAAATATTTTTTGAAATTACAGTTTGTAATTTCATTTCTTAACAAGAAATGACAAAGAAAAATTAGCAAAGTAATACAAAGTTAAAGTAAAAATTATATGAAAATTAGCATAAATTAAAGTATAGAAAAACAAAATGCGAAAATAACCTCAAGAAAGTGCTTAAAATACCGTTTCTCCCTTTTTTGTCTGTCATATAATTTAAAGTATATGATAAACAAAATTATAAACTACGTTTATAATTTTGTTTCATAATGATTCATTTAAGTTCATGTGAGAGAAAAAGTGAATATTCATAATAAACACCAGTAAAACACTGAAGGCACACCATGTTTCACATTTCCCAGCATTCCCCGGCAGCAGCAGTAGATGGCAGTAAGGTGTCGCCGTAGAGACGTCCGCAGCTCCCCCTCCGACTTCTGCCTGGCAACAAACAGAAGGCCGGAGCATCCTGTGCAATTTGTCAGCGAGTCATTAGTGTGCAGTAAAATGAGCGTTTGTGGCCCAGCTGCACATCTCTGCACTCAGAGTGTGTCGAGTCCGTGTGTGGACGTTTCATAGAGGACGGACACGCACACACGCACACTTGAACTTATTTCTTTGTGAGGACCCTCATTGAAATAAAGTGCTCCATAGCCCCTCAGCCAAACCTTAACCATCACAAATAAATGCCAAACCTTAATTACAACCTGAACCCTGGAACGAAATGTTAACCCTCAAACAGAATTGAGGACCGGTCAAAATGTCCTCACTTTCCAAAAAAGTGTCCTCACTCCACTGCAAAAATACTTTTTTTGATCCTCGCTGTGTAGCGTGTACAAGTACACACACACACACACACACACATCCTTTTACTTATATATTTGAAGGACTCTCATTGAAATAATACATTCCTCAGCTTCTTATCAAAACCTTAACCATCGCAATGCCTAACCCCAACCTCAGGCCTTAACCCTAACTGCAACCTGAACATGACGTCGCCAAAGCGTTTCCTGCAGACTGCGAGTCGTGGTGTTAACTAGGAACGTAACGATTCACTGAACTCACGATTCGATACGATACGATTCACGATACCATGTTCACAGTATGATTTTCTTACGATTTTTTTTTCTTTCAAATACAAAATGAGATTACAGAAAAATGATGACTGAAAAATATTCTATCAATTATTTCAAACAAAAATGATAGAAAAGACTTTTGTCCATGTCAAATTAAAGGATCCCTTTTTATTTCTGAGGTATAAATGCAAAACACAAACTATACAATAAATGCATTTCTGGACATTCACAATGTCCCCTGCTCTTAAAACCCTTTCACCGGGACAGAGGAGGCCGCTGTGGAAAGGTTAGGGTTAAAAGGTTAAAGGGTTAACGGTTTGCTTCAGAGGGGAAGCAGAGAAGACGAGTTTGAAGAACTAAGTTGGTCTTTTCTCACTCGTGGTGATAAGTTGGGCTCTCTCTTTGGCTCTTGTACTCGTTTGGGTGAGCGGGATCGCAGCTTGTCCGTGTGGTTTGGCTGTGTAATTTTTAAAAAAAATATTTATTTGGCCTAGTATTTTTTTTTTGGCCGTCGTTTAGTCGTCGTGAAGGAGTAATGTGACCAAAGCGCCTCACCATGATGCCAGCTCTCATGCTGCAACATGTTAGTTGTACTATTTGTGTGGTTCAACACTCAGCATCTGCAGACTGTCTTTGTCTTTTGTTATCTTCTCACCTTTATTACTTATCGATTTAAGGAAGCTCGAACCCCGCCATACTTCGATTTGAAACTTGTATTTCATTATCGTCTGTCGCTGAGCCTTTGCTTCATCTTATTTATGCTGGCGAGCTGTCTCTGGTCTCGGACATGACATAAAATGCAAACAGATCGTGGTTATTTACATGGCCTCACATGATAAAATAAGTTTCACATAAAATGTGTTGATTAAATTACATTTCAGACTTATTTTTGTATTTATCTCGTGAAACATAATTCTGCACGGATTAAAAACTCACATCAAAAGGAGGCGTCGAGGATGAAAACTAACTTCTCTCATTTCCAATCCAGGCAACAACCTTATTTTTGTCAAACTTTGATTTATAAAAGTGTGTCTGTCGCCACGCTAATGAGTGCAAAATGAGCAAATAACTGCAGAATGAGGAGACGTTTCTAATTAAAATCCGCATTTGAATATGTATTTTTATGGTGATTTGGAGCCTGTGTACCTGCAGTGCATTAATTACGATTAGGATGCTTCAGCACCAGTGGTTCCTTTAATGGGAATTTAAGTACGGAGTCGACATTATGCAGAATGATTACAATGAGAGAATTTGAAGGACGGGGGATTTATTCTGTTCATAAATCACCTCCGTGGGCTTTTGCTGGTTAATTATGATGTCTTTGTTTTAAGCTGCTACCTGTGCGATCACATTTTATCTTTGCCATTAACCTCTTTATGACTTTGTTTTAGTTTGGCCGAGCGGACAGAGTCATTAGGAGGGTGGTGAGCGTGTGACTGACGTGACCTCTCGCTCTGTGTGTTGAGAGGTTGTCCTTGGAGGAGGTCGGAGCCGAGCGACGCCTCCGGCAGCACGACCACCGTCAGCGCCCACAAGCTGCAGCCCTGCGTCCTCGAGCTCTGCAAGTTCTTCTCCCAGTGCCTCTGCAGACCGTCCAGCCACAAGACACGCATGAAAAGGTTCTCGCTTTCTACACTGAGACGACACGGCTGCAGATTAATTATGTGGATGTTGTAAAGGCGGATCGCCGGAGGAGCGGAGGGAGGAGGGAGGAGGGAGGAGGTAGAACAAAAAAAGTAAAAAGTGTAAAAAATGGTTCCTGGACTTCAGGGTGTAAATAGAGAGACAGAGATATTAATGCTTTAAAACCTGAGAAAAGCTTCATTTTCCATAAAAAAAACATGGAAAGAAAACCATTAGCAAAAAAAAAAAAGCTAAGTAAAACAGAAAAAGTTTTCTTCTCCTCGAGCGAAGACCATGTGATCTTTCCGGTTTTGGAAAAAAAGAAATGATACAAAAATGCGGCTGCTACAATAGCTTGGCTGTTTAAAAATGGCGGCAGGGGTTTGTGCTGTTCGGCGTATTCTGTGCGTGCCGCGCTTTGATGACGTAGTGACGATTTTGTTTCCACGTCAACTCTTAGTCTCATCGGCTTTTTTTGAGACCCGAGGAGAGCAGGTACCAAAAAAGGTACTTTTTCCAAATGAAAAAAAAAAAAGTAGAGTAAAGCCGCCACCATGAAGTGGAAACGCGCCTTCAACTGTGGATGTAATCGTGCCGACCGATCATCTTCAAACGTTAAAAAGCGTGACTGAGCTGATGTTCGAAACACGGTGCTGTTGGTGAAGGTGTCAGCCGTTCACAGAGATCTTCTCCTCTCACAGGTACTGCGACGACAGCCACCTCTGGTACCAAAAGCACACGTCTGAGGTGTGTCGCCGCGTCAGGAGAGTCTCCTTCTCCAGAAGTAAGTCTGCTGACGAGAACGATACGATGCGTCTGTCTGCAGCTTCTCTGCAGCTTTATTGAGACTTCACAGATCAGTCAGCTCAGATTTTCTGTTGACTCGCTGCAGGTTTATTACTGTAGATTAACTTCTGTCCATAGATGTGTCTGCAGCTCAGTCCCAAAAATAAAATGTCTGCAAACCTCAGACGAATGAATGAAGACTTTATTAACAAAAAAAACTATTATAAACAAACAAAACAAAAGTACAATGTCTAAAAAGCAGAAGGGGTTAAATTTAAATATCCCTGCCCCTTTCTCTCTTTTTTCAGCACATTTTTTTGTAAAGTAAATAACTGTCCCGGGTTTATTTACATTACAAATACTT
>NW_024631657.1:0-5216 GCF_008729295.1 Plectropomus leopardus
GGCCTGTTGGTTTTCCTACCAGAGCGTCCATCTGCTGCAGCTTCCTGCTCTGATCCTGCACGCGCTCGCTCTTCATCTCAATCACAAACACCAGAGACTCCTGCTCAGACTCCCAGAATGCACCTGGGCTGCCGTGGGCCTGAGGAGTACCGAGTTACAGAGAACGCCATGAGAAATGCGGCGACACCGACGTGCAGCTGACACATCGACGCCTCCTCACCTCGCAGACGCCTGACCGGCTCTGCAGCAGATTGTTCACTTTTTGACAGTCGGTGTTAAATTCAGAATAAAAAAAAAAAATCACTTCAAAATTCAGATTTAATTTTAAAAATGTTGCATACGCGTCAGTCTGCACACACCTGAATATTTCTCTGCAGGTCTTTCTTAAACGTGGAGTCCTGGACTCTCTGTCTGAGCTCGTTATAAACCTGCAGATCTGCCGTCAGCTGCTCCACTTCTCCCTGCAGCCACAACATGACACAACACAAACAAATAAAGGTTTATTCAGAACAGGACAGCACAAATTAATAAATACACGAGGTATAAAAATGCCAGAATTAGCCAGGAGGCTGTTTTTCACCGAGTCATCGGTCGAGGTTTTACTCAGTCTGCCTAAATACAACAGAGCCAAAAAAAACTACAAAGAAATAAGTCACACAGTTTAAAAGACGTCCTTAAAAAACGTCAGCAAGAGAAAAAAAAATAACAAAAACTTAACTAAAAAAAAGAGCAAGACGTGCAATTTAAAGATGGAAAATAATATATCAAATATTATTATCATTATTAAGAAATATTAATGTTACTGCAAAGTTACTGACATCTGAATCTGAATTTTATTTTTTTGTTTTTTACCTTGAGGACGTTCTCGGCAGCCTGAAACTTTTCTGTCTGTTGAGTTTTCTCCTGTTCGTGTTTCTTCTGCAGCTCTGCAAACAAAAAAACATCCTCACAACGTCACGTACAAACACAAACCTCTGCGCTCCTGTTCGCCGCATTCATTTGGTCTTTTGAGCACCTTAAATTGTCCTTTGTTCTCCTTTAATCACCACAAACTCTGCTGTACATTTTATTTCACATTTGTCAATTTAACATAACATGAAGCTGCCAGGAACCCAAAATACAAGACCGGCGTCTATAAAAACGTGATATCAACTCAGAATATTAGTAAAGAACGGTTCAAAGTTCAGATTATTTGCATGTAAAGTGAGTGATTTTGTTCCTTTTTTCTTTTTTTGTAGCACAGAGAACCGCTGGCTGAGAAACTCTCATTTCAAACCTGAAAGATAAACTCTTGGATTTGGAAAGGATTCATCTTGAATCTTTCATCTTTTTTATCCATAAAAGTACGTGGTTATACTCGTGAAACTCTTCATGTGTCTGCAGTTTGTTACCTTCCACGTTCCTCTCGTGTTCTTCAGTCGCTGTTTGACTTTTTTGTTCGTGCAGGACGTTCAGATCAGCCGTCGTCTCTGTTTTCACCTGAAAAGTCGCATCAGAGAGAGACAAAGTGACGGATCCTCAGGAGGAAATGATGATAAAACACACAAAACAACGTCTGTGAAAAAATTCAAAAGTTCATCAAGACACCAGCGCTCACACACTTTTTACCCAGAAATTTCCAGGACTTTTCCAGGACCTTGAGACAGATTTTTAAGACCACACATTCTCTGAAATGATCATTGATACTCCCTATTGACTCTTTTTTATTACCACATTATAGCTTTTTAAAATATATATTTAAAAAATAATGATTCAGATCAGGATAAATATTTAAATAAAACTACGGGACTGTTTGTTATTTATGAGAGGGGAGGGGGTGGTGCAGAAGAGGGAGAGGGAGGGAGGCACGTCGATTAAATTTGTAAGAAACTGCTGATTTTCTATTTCAAAAATATATATTTATTTTTTTCCTTGCTAATTTGAAGATCTTTTTTCTTGACATTTTTGGGGGGGTTTTTAAAGAAAACAATGTCTGACAACTTATTTTTCTTTAAAAAATGTTAACTGAAAAAAACTGGCACCATTTATCGCAGCCACAAACTGTAAAAGCAGAAATGATCATTTGCAAATTTGCAGCAGTTCTTGAACACAGGTTTGTGAAACAAAATTCAATGACTTTTCCCAAATTTTTCTGGGTATGTTTAGTTTTCCGAGACTTTTCTAGGCCTGGAAATTGCTGTTTGCAAATGTCATGATTTTTCCAGGATTTCCATGACCGTATGAACCCTCAGAGGCAGAAACCGGAGACGTGTGTGTTCACAGCTGCTGTGTGAATCTCGTCTATGAATAAACTCTCTGAGTCTGAGATCTCGGAGCCAGAGACGTCACGTGACCGTGACATCGCGTCCACTCAGAGCGCTTCCTCTGCTGCTGGCTGTGCGACCACCTGGACCTGGAGCACGCACGGACCTCCCGCGCCGAGGCCGGTTTGACATGGTTCATTTACACCTCTGTGTCCGCTCTGTTTCCTCGTAAAGATCAATAAAGTTCGACGGATCCTGAAGGATGACCTCCTCACCTTGTCGAGGATGCTCAGGACGAGGGCGCACACCTCCTCGTTGGCGTGGCGTCTCAGAAGCTCCGCCCTCTCCGGGTTCCCATTGGCCTCCTTTAAAATCCTCAGCTGCCACTCAAAGCGCTCGAGCTGCTTCTGCAGACAGACGTCCGGCTCGCAGGACGCACGTTTACCTGCAGACACACACGAGGCCACAGCGGAGCATTTAAAAACACACACACACACACACACACACACACTCTACTAGTTTACAGTCATTTCATTTACTTTAATCTTCTTACTTTGTCTTATTTCTCGGTTTAAGTTAACTTCCCCGGGCTCCCTGCGTTGTTTAGGACTCATTTTTAAGTAACTTTACGTGTTTATCTGCATATATTGTTAATTATTTGTCATTTATAATCCTTTGCAGCCCCTCAGACACTCTGCTGCTGCCTTTTTTTAATCTTATTTTATTCAAATGCATCATATTGGATTTCTTGGCCGATTTGCTAACAACTCATTCGACTGATATCGATAATTATTTTTTTTAGAAAATTATTCACCTTCTTTCCCAGATTCCTCTGACTCAATACGCCTCTTTTTCTGTATTCCTATAACCCGATTTATGTTTATTTTTCTATGTATTTTCATTTATTTACTTATTTATTTTAGTGACTGTTTATCTGTTTGGTAAATTTTTGTCAATTATATTCTTCACACATGTTTATCTTCAAATATTGTTTTGTTACCTGAGCTGTAACATTTACTGATGTTGTGTACATATACTCTTTAATTTAAAAAAGGAGTACCTGAGTACTTTGGATCGGGATTAAGATGACGCTGAATTTAAAACATCAGACGAGACTTAAGATAAAAAGAAACTGGTTCCTGTGTATTTGTATTTGTAAAGATCAATGTAGCGGAGAAGAAGTAAAACGTAGCATTAAAACAAAGACTAAAGAGAAGTACAAATACCTCAAATTCACACAAAAGTACTTGAGTTTGTGTTTTTCACTCTTCAGCAGCCGAAGAGTTAAAAACAAACCACAGATAAACGTTCAGGAAATGTTTCTGACTGATGTAAGTTTAACCTGTCAATTACATCATCAACATGTTGAGAGAGACACACACACACACACACACACACACACACACACACACACACACACACACACTCAGCTGTTTGGACTTGATGTTTTCAGGCCTCAACAGTAACTTCAGCTTCATTAACTCTAATAAACGTCATTATTAACCCTGTAAAAACCTGCGTATTTACTCGTATTGAGCACATTATAAAGAAGAAAACATCACAAACACCAAAGTGGCCACAAATTCGGACATTTTATAATCCTCTGCCGCTCTTCCTGAGGTTTCTTCCTCTTTTCCTGTTACAGGGGTTCTTTTTGGGTTTCTCCTCGGCTGATGTGAGGGTCTGAGGGCAGAGGGATGGTGCCTGCTGTAAAGCCCTCTGAGGCAAACCGAGTTTGTAATAATGGGCTCTATAAATAAAACTGACCTGACTAATTTTCTGACTAAGTTTCACGTAACATCTGTACTGTCCATCCACGGTGACTCACAGAGAGACGACGACAGCGTCTTCACACCTTCCTGTTTCAAATGAGACCGGCGGCTCGTAAACTGCAGCAAACGAGGCCGAGAATCGACTCCAGTCGGCGCTGATTCACAGCTTCACAACAGACGGTTCATTCTCGCTGTTTTTATTTAATCACTTCATCATGTTTCCATATCAGCTGCTCTAAATAACATTTTTTAATTATTGTATTTAACTGTTAATATTTCCCATTATTATTATTTATTTATTTATTATTGGTGTTGTTTTAATTAAAATTATCTGAGTAATTTAAAAAAAAAAAAAAGAGTTTAAATAACCATTAAATTCATTTTTGGATTAATCGAATTGCCAAAAACCATTGTTAGGTGCAACCCTGATCCAATCAGATCGATGGATGAGAGGAGCAGCTGCTGCAGAGGCGAGTGAAAGCAAACTTTCAAACCCAACAGAATTAAGTTTCACTGCACCTGATGTTCTGCTGCTCCGTCTGTGCCCAGAGTACGCTCTGCGCTCCGGCAGTGTGGAACAATCAAGAAAAGAGCGGTTTCTATATATTATTTAAAGAGAGCTCGCCTAATAAACACTCCAGCTCCAAAAATAAAAACTAAATATGTGGCGACAGATATTTTAATAGTTGCAGATCGCTTCAAATACATAAATGTGTGGAAAACCCTGACAGCGTTTTATCCAATTAGACTGCAGCTCCTCTGTTTGGTTGTATTTGTTCACAGTAAAGTCCTACTCTTTCAGACGTGTGTCGACAGTCGACGCAGCGTCTGCAAATACAGTATATGTCGATGACTGCAGACGATTCTCATGACATCTGGTTCAGAAAACAGGAACCGAGAGAACATCGAGAGGCTGAACGCAGTCAGAGGAGGAAACCCCCCCCCCCCCCCCCCCCCCCCACACACACACACACACACACACACTGACACACACACACACACACACCCACACACACACACACACACACACACACACACACACACACACAAACACCGACACACACACACACACAAACACTGACACACACACACACTAACACACCGACACACACACACACAAACACACAGACACACACAGACACACAGACACACACACACACACAGACAGACAGACACACAGACACACACACACACACACACA
>NW_024631658.1:0-4807 GCF_008729295.1 Plectropomus leopardus
TGCTCTGTTGCTGGCAAGAGAGCAGGTTTCATCGCACGCAAAAAAAAACAAACACTTTCATCCGGCATCTGGCGTGAGCTATTTTTACACCAGAATTTTGCCTGCCTCTGTGTCGTGACGTGTCTGTACACAGGAAACATTTTACCATAATTGATGGTCACTTGACTCACTTATGAGTAGCATTTATTGGTGTTTTTCATTTCAACCAACAGTAGAATACACATTCATTATATCCTGGCTGCTAATCTGTAAACAAAAGGGGGCTGTCATTTTTATATTTGGGATAGATCTGTGGTGTAACTGATTTGACCTCAAAGGTTAATAAAAATGTTATGGCTACTTTTGTTTCAGAAAAAAAAGTCTCATAAAAAGGGTGACTCAAATCTATTTCCTCTTTGCCAGAAAGAGTTGTTATTTTATGAATGCGCTTGTTTTGCCCTCCGTTCTCAATTTGCTCTAATTAGTTCCAAACGGCAAAGATACACATTTGTGGCTGCATTTCAAACCACATCTGTAGCAAAAGCTTTGAGTTGTGTTTGGATGTCCCTCGTCCCTGATCATAGTCCGATCATTCAGACTGCATTCCTGCAGGACAAGAAGTCTCCTCCTGGAGTATGACAGGACACTACAAGGCATCATTAATAATTCATAAGGACTTTGTGTCATGTGACTTATGGGAGAATATGAGTCACATTCTTGGAGGAAGTGTGTGTCCCTCTTAATAAACTATATACTGTGCACTCACAGTAATACTGCAGGTGTAGTAACCCTTTTAGGCTGAGAGAATGGCTGTATGTATTTAACAGTGAATGACGTAAAGTAATATACAGACCAAAAGGTTAACAACGTGTTACTGGCCTGCTCCCTCAATAGCGCTGGCTGAGCCATGGCAAGGCGCCTTACATAGTATCAGATTACTTGTCCAGATGCAGCATGAAAACCAGGAATTCCACTCAGCAGGACCTGCCTGGGTGAGTCACAGGAATGACGGGAATTCAGATTCAGTGATCCTGCATGTGCTGCCATTCAGGACGGTGTGTTGTTTTCACCCCCAGACACTTGTGTGACGTTAACACCATAAAACTGCTCCGAAAAGACCTGAATCAGCTTTTCTTTGAGGGGGTATTGCAGAATGAGTCGGAGCTGTGTAAAAGTCCAGTCACAGCAAGCAATATCTTTAACAAAATAACATGTTAACCCTTTAAAACACTGGTTCGACATCAGTTTTCTTGTGCTGCGTTACAGCACAAAACCATGGGATAAAGGCAATGGCAAGAAATGTCCCACAAATTGCAAGGAATTGTTCAAAGGTGATAAGAAATTACCTAAAAAATAGTTTAGAAAAGTATATTTGCTATTATAGTAATTTTAGCATCATAATCATGTTACAGAGAAAATATTATAAAATGTGTAAAAGAAAAACATATATGCTTTCTTGATTTTTGTAAATTTCGTTCTAATTTTTGGGCTAATTTTGGGCCATGTCTTGTTAAAATGCTAATTGTCTTCTCTTCATGTTTTTCAAAGAAATCAAACTAATTTGCTCAGGTTTCAGATTATTAAGCAACACTGGTTTTATATTCTAAAGCCTACCAATGCAACCTATTTACAAAAGATTAAGGGGCTAAAAGTGTTACAACACCTGAATGAATTCATGAGGACTATAACTAGTGACATGTTGTGCAACGTCCAAAAAATTTTTGGGTTCATCTTGCTTAAGCCCCTTCCCACCATTGCTGTGAATGTTGAATAATAGACACTTACAATAAATGCCTGTTCCAGTCAGCCAAATCCCTGCAGCATAAAAGTTTTAGCCGAGTCATGAAAACAGACTTACTGTAAATCAGTCCTCTGTGTCTTTGGATTTTAATTTTAGAGAAGTTGATGTATCATCACAAAACTAATATTCCAAAACTCATTGACAGGAGACCAAGACCAAGGTGTTTCATTCTCAAATTTTGAAATCTTGAGTTCATGCTAACAGATTGTTCTGTACAGTTTCTTTGTTCTACAATCAATGCAGTCCGACACCTGGAAACACACTTGTGCCAAAACACATAAACAGGTCTGAGTCAAACAAGCTGATTCATAGTGAAAGTTAAGATCTGACGTCAAAACAGTTAAGTAGGCACTTTTACATAATCACTTGGACCAATGTCCAATACTGAACATTTTGTAAGACTGTGAATGTAAACATAATTTTAAAAAAATCAAAAAGAATTAAAAAAAAACCCCTCAATTTAAACTTATTGACAGTTCACAAAATTAACCTATGTTATATTAGTTTTTTTTCTCTTTTTTCCCCAAAGAACAGTGAGACACATTTCCATTGTGAATGTGCTGGAGCAGCACAGTGCAATGCAGGTTATTCAGGAAGCACTGGAGAGGTTACCTTTGTGTATTTCTGTTGTCTTGTTTTATAGCTTAATGATAAAACTTGAAAGGGAGAATTTGAGGGCCGTGCTCAGGACTGTTAATATTGTTCCAGCTTTTGTGAGGATGGGTGATGGGGTGGGAGGGAACTGCAGGGACATTGAAAAATAAATGAAAAACGTTTATCGGAATTATGCTTCTTTTTTCCCTTTAACCCCTTGAAACCTGTATTGTCATCAGTTTTTCTTGTGCCTTTCCCATCTTGTGCTTTGAAACATTGAGCAAAGTTGTGGGATTTCTGACAAAAACATCGGTTATAAAGAAAGGCAATAAAATTAGCTAAAAAAAAAAAAAAAAAAAACGAGAGAGAGAAGCATTAGAACATTTTCAAATAACTAAGTAAAAATTCCAAAAAAACAACACCTATATTTATGATTATTACAGTTATCAGAAATTATTGTTACATTTTAGCAATTTTTAAGTAATTTCCTGTTTTACTTCTTTTGGGTAATTTTCTTGGAACTTTTTACTAGGTCATGAAATTGGTCATTTCCTGTTATAGTTCTTTTACTTTAAAAGTGCTCCGTGTTAAAGTTTTTGGTCATTTTTAAAAGTTACTCATTGCCTGCTTTCCATGTTTTGGAAAGAAATTACAAGTTTCAGTGGGTTCATTAAAAGATTAAAACAAAAGAAAGAGGGAATGCTGCAATAACAACCAGTTATTGAATCTCACAGTGCTAAAAAATGTTTACAATAAAAACTTCTGAACAACCAGAAAGTATGACTCTTTGTGCAGGATGGGATTAGTGTGTAGGTAATGTTTTGGATGCAAATGGTCCATCCATCCATCTATCTATCCTTCCCTCCCTCTTTCAGGATTTTGAATGTATTTGTCATGGTCTTGGGTTTTTGTTAATATGTCGGTGTCTTTTGGACTTTGTTTTAGGGTTTTCTGTTTGTTTTTCCATGTTTCATGTATTAATCATGGTCAGTCTGTTTCCTGATTTATTTTGTAGGTTATCTCCTCATGTGTCATGTCTCGTGTTACTTCCTGCCTGTTTTCTGTCACGCCTGTCTTACATCAGCCTGGTTAGTCCCTCCCTGCTCCTCAGTTTCTCCCAGCCAATCAGCTCCCTTTCTGTTCTCCTGCCTCATCACCTTATTCCCCTCACCTGAACATCTCCACCCTTTTTCTCCACCTGCACTTCATCCCCTCATCAGACTAGTTTGTATTTAAGTCTTCAGTTGATGCAGTTTCAAAAAGCAGGCTCAACAAACTCTGAGGCTAATCCCAACCTCCGAGTTAATTAAGCCTGAGCTGGGACTCTCTGAGAATCAGAATAACAGCTCACAATGATTTCAGTCAACTCTGAACAGGTTCTGCTGGAAGTGCGTTCATGGTGAGCACAAAAGGCCATCCTCAGTGGAGTGCAGATAATGATGGCAGAAAGCAGAGTTAAAAGCTGACCTACGTCTTTCACCCCAACTTAACTGGAGATTCAACAGTAAAATACTGTAGGCCTATTTGTGTTAAACGGTTTGTTGCTGTACTTTTGTAATTTTAACATTTGACTTGTTTTTCTCAGTCAATTTTCTTTTAGAAAAATAAAAAAAAACTTGCCCTCAACTTCCAAGGAACTTCAGAAACTGTCATTTGGACAGCAGTTTTTCCCGAAGAGGACGGCCAATTCAGAGGATGTGTGTTACACATTAACAAACCGACTTCATCATCATTGATGGGAATTAGAGTTTGTTTTTTTTTTTGCCAGTATCTTGTTCATTTTGCAAAGAATGTAGGATATGAAACTGATGCTAGCTAGTTTTAATATGTCATTTATTAGTGACAAGGAGATTTGAGAAACTCAGTTAGCCTATTTACAAGCGTTTTTGGTCAATTTATTTTGGTAACATTGATATAATGGTCTGCATCTGAGGAATGGCATTCTTGTTAATCTGGTAGCCAAGCACGAAGAGGCCAGCAGAGGGGGGCAGCAGGAAAACAGAGCAGTGGCATAGTAGAGTATTGTAGCATGTTGGGGATTATGTGGGTGGAGTTTTCCCAGCACCCCAGGGCATGCTGGGAAAACCACACCCACTGCTTAAAACGCTTGAAAACCCATTGTGTTTTTAAACGTTTTTGGACATGCTCTGAGTCACCCAGACATTGCCTTTCATATGCTGTTTTGTGTTGATGTTCTCTGCACATATTTCTGTTTGATTATTGCTATTTTGTCATGAGACACTTGTTGCACTATTTAATGTTTAAATACTCTTTTACGTTTAACTTAAGCATCAATCGTATTTAAATGTCAAAAACTAAATGTCAGATGGGGATTTTGTTGAGG
The DNA here is from genome assembly GCF_008729295.1 of Plectropomus leopardus. Lineage (NCBI taxonomy): Eukaryota > Metazoa > Chordata > Actinopteri > Perciformes > Serranidae > Plectropomus > Plectropomus leopardus. The sequence goes on from NW_024631658.1 coordinate 4,719, forward strand.
CTGTTGACATTAGCGCTTTTGAAACACTCTTTTAAAAGTATGTCCATCTTCCTTTATTAACTGCTGTTTGTTTACAGTTTGTATCTGTA
>NW_024631659.1:0-4593 GCF_008729295.1 Plectropomus leopardus
CCCTAACTTTTTATTGATTTTATTTTTAACAAAAAAGAACATTCCCTGAAATAGGACCTCAAACACAAACAAAAATCTATAAAATTAATCAATCAATAAAATGAAGATTAACCGTCACCATCATATAAAAAATAAAGATAAATTCAATAAAAAATAATTAGATAGGAAATATTTAATTATATTTAAGATTGTTAATTTCACATGTCAACTATTAACTTACTAACTAACCGAATCACAGGTTACAAGGAAAAATAAAGTAAAATGTAAGGATTCATTTAAAGGATTAACAGTGAGGTTAAAGGCAGGGTTAATCCATGTCTCTGATTGGCTACTAGCATTAACCATGGCACACGTCACGCCCTTTCTGATATCGAACCACAGTGACATTGTAGAAATATTGATAAAGACTCAAAAATACTGAACATTTTTCTGTGTGTTTTCAGGTTCAACAGGAGGCTTCAGTTTAAGGCGGCCCTGAGGTTGAAGTTCTCGGTTGAGGTCGCTCTGCTCGTGCAGATGGGACACAGCGGCATGCTGGGAGTCTTCAGCTTCACCTCGACTACCGCTGTCTCCCAGGAAGTGTCTCACACACAAAAGAAGAGGATGCATGTGGTGAATTAAGCGGGTAAATCCTCATTTTTTTTATCTTAACTTTGAGATTCTGTGGTTTACCTGCACAACTGTTTCTTCGTTAGATTGTTTATTTTGACACCTGACGTCATCACACTGTGGATTTCTGTTATTTTACCGACCAACATTTAAAAAAAAAAAAAATACTGCTACTACTGCGCACACATCTCAACAGGTACATGCTGCATGTGTAAGATAGAGCTAGAGACTGTTGTGGTAAACAGACGGGTGTGGTGAAGAATTACAATCCCTCGAGGAGCCTTAATAACAGTTTTCAAGAGTTTACGGCAGTAATCAATGCTAACTGTACAGTGTTTATGTGTTATTATCTTTGTAAATTAAAGGATGAGGCGGTGAGTTTTTAAAATGACTTCAATTGTGTGACCATTTTTGTTTGGTGTAATCTGTGACTTTTTACCTGTGACTTTTGTGACTGAGCAGCACAAGTTAAAAAAACAACAAAAAACCACAAATGTTAAATGTTATGTTGTCAAGTATAACACCAAAGGCGGCAGCAGGCACACAAAAGTTTTAAAAACTCACTTTCCCCAGCGGACAGACACAGTTAGAGAGTCCCTGGTGAACATAGTGTAGCATTTGGCAGCTAAAGAGACAGATATTTTCCTCAGGAGGTGGTGGAGACCAAAAAAAGAGCTAAAAGCGATTAAAAATTAGTTTTAGGTCAAATACCTGCTCGATGTGTAAAAAACAGTTTGCTAAAAAGTTTGTCCTAACAGCCTTACAAAGTGATAATATGTCAGTTTTTCACTGCCCCTAAGTGGCCAAAAAGCATGCACGCAGGAACATATTTTAGTGCAGAGGTTGAAAAAATGTGCGCTCCTCACCTCAGACACCATTTCTCTCTGGACTGCATGTGCCAAAAATTCTTATATTTCATTTTGAACGGTGTTGGACATTCAGTTGCCTGTTTGCTGAATCCACGCGTGTCCCCTGGGCAAATCATAACGTTACATTCACTCATCATAGTAGTCGTCATCATCAGTGGTTGCTCTTATGGCTGTCGGTCAATGTTTGGTTGTCGAGGGAACATCTGCGCCCTAGTTGTTGCCGTGTATCATTTATTTGTCCATCCGATTCGGCACGTTGAATCAGCAATGGCAGAGCCCTTCCGTGAATTAAATAACTTTGATTGGTAGTTCGGTTCAGCGCATGAGAGGAGAAACGAAAGTAAAAAGAAAAATAGGGCTTAAGTCAAGAGAGAGTGAGGTGGAAACAAGCTTTCACTGAGCTCTTAAGCAAAAACCAGATGGATTACAAATCTGTTAAATCTTTTAATTATTCTTTGGAAACAAACGAAAAGTCCCGCGTCTTCAAATCCTAATTATTTCTTCATAGTGGTGTGCATCAGACTGACATGAACATTTAGGATTCCTCATGAATGTTACGACTGTTGTCATTGTCATTCAGCGACCAACGCGATTTTTAATTCAAAGTTGTCATGTTTTAGGTGTTTTTACGACAACAACTTGACATTAACAGAAACAATAATAACATTTAATGACAAGTTCAAATTTTAGCAATGTTGTTGAGGTCAATGTAATGATTCATGACCCGATTATAATGATCTCATAACAGTCTATGTCAAAACCAACATATGTCGGTTAAATGTAATGTTAACACTTAAAGGTGAATTGTTCCGGAAACAGCAAGCAGTTCTTGTTAAGTTCAGTAATTCAGCCTGCAGGTTCGTGACGGCTCCGGTGTCTTTGTTAATGTCAAGTTGTTGTAAGAAGTCTCAAACAATATCAACTTTGCATTAAAAATGCCAAAATTAAATGGATGACATCTAATTACAACTTTCATACACATTGTGCTCGTCAGTCTTTTGCACGTCCCTTAAAATTAAGTGTTACCGTTTATGCATTTATGATTAAGCAACCCGTCACTCAAAGCAAAACTGACTGAAAAGAATATAAATTCATCTTTTATGAGATGCTCCTCTGATCTTATGGATGTTTTTTACACTGAAATATTTTATCAGCTCTGACACATCAGTTCTTTGATTACGTCCGCGTTCCTCTAAAGTTGTTTCTTTTAAAATCACTCAAGTCGTTTCTGGGAATCTCCCTGTCCCGCCCGCTGAAGACGGCGCGATCGCTACACATGAAATGATCGGTTGTAGACAAGAGAAGCAGGAAATAACTTGTGTGGGGAAAATGTTAATAGTGTGACAAGTTGAGATCGTTTTTCACGATTGAACGCTCTGTTGGTTTCATCAACACGGCGTTGACAAGACATCTCATCACGCTTGGATGCTTGAGTTGTAGCAGCACGGTCACACTGGATGAGCACTTTTTTATCGAATAATGAGTCCCTTTGTTCTTTGGCTACATCTTCTGGACTTTGTGGTTCAAGATGAATAAAATACTTCATAAAAGAATCAAAAATCAGGCTGATTTGACAAACGACTTTAAGTTACGGTCCACTTAACTGTTGTTTCTGAAGTCGGATAGTTTGTTTTATTTTCAGTTCAGCTTGATTTGGTTTTAAATCAACAAAAACAGGTTTTAGTGGAAAGCAAAAAAAATTATCTCAAATGTTTAACATTTTCACTTCAAATTAAAAGTACTAATTGAATTATCACTAAATTAACAAAGGAATCACATTTAATTTTGTGTATCAACAATAATTCAATATTTTTCAGTCCTGGTGCAGTCCACCTTAAATTTCCAGATCAAAGTCCACTTAAAGTCAAAACCGGAGTTACGTGTTAGTTTGCAATCTTTTAATGAGACAAAACTCAAACCGATAAATAACGAGAAATCCAGATTAAATAGATACGTAGTTATTTATGCATCACATTTAGTGAGGTTGTTTTTATGAAATTCAGTGAGATTACACATGAAATCCTTTAACATACTATTCTATGACGTGTTTCGGAAATTCTCGATTTTTAAAATTCTTTTAAAATTTTTTAAAGATAGTTTTAAACTACACTATGACTGTTTTAGTGTTTTTATGACTGGCCATTTTTTGGTTTTAATGACATAATATACTATGACTTTTTGGGTTAGTTAAGTCAACATACCAAACTATTTTCTGATGACATGCTTTATAATTATTTATTTCAGCCATTTTTTACAACATGCCATAGTATGGATTTGTTATGACATTTTGGACAACATACTATATTTTGTTTTATTATTTTGATCAACAAACTATATTGTGACATTTTTGATGCTATTTTAGATGAAATCCTATAATTAACTTTTTCATACTTTTTTGGATGACATACTATAGCATGACTTTTTTTATTAATTTGGACGACATACGAGAGTATGACTTTCACCGTGCTCTATTATGACGTTTTTATGCTGTTTGGGACAACATGCTATAGTACAACTTTTTTTTTGGCTGAAACGTACAAGAAAAGTATGTCAGTAAATCGCAAATGATAGTATATCGTGTTGAAAAAACAACCAAAAATGGCCTAAAAGCCCATGAAATAGCATGTTGAAAAAATGACCAAAAAGCAAGGCTATAGTATGGTGAAAATGTCAAAATTTGTCCAAAAAACAGCTGGAAATGGTAGAACAGCCTGCTAAAGTGAAAAAACCAAAAACTTCATGAAATAACACCATAGAATGACTTTTTCATACTATTTCGGTCCACCATGAATTTCTTGACAAAAGTCAAATGAAAACCAAATCCAGGGTTGAATTGTTGTTTCTACCTTTAATGAGCCAAAACTCAAAGCAATAAATTACAAGAAATCTGGATAAATAAATATGTAGCTATTTATGCATCAACTTCATTTTCATAAACAGTGCCTTGACAAAGACCAACAGCAGTATGAAAACAGGTTTAAAAAAAAACAAAAAACAACTTCATGGCAAATCAGACAAAACGACAAATTCTGGCGTCCCAGACGAGATGACTACATTTATTTCCAGTTGACATCTTGAGTTTCAATAGACCTCATTAAAATGTACAATTTTAACT
>NW_024631660.1:0-3152 GCF_008729295.1 Plectropomus leopardus
GTTTGGCTTCAGCGCCGCCCTGCGTTATATATTTATACCTATAAATCTCGCCGTGGTTCTCCAGTTTATAATCTAAATACGACTAATTATGTCTGTCGGTGTTTTCCAAGCGATTGGACGGCCGTCCTGCCGTAGCGTTAAAGACGGGAAGAGCCTGAATGTACTGAGACGATCAGAAGTGTGTTTGATATATTTTTGTATTTGTATTTTATTATATCGGCTCAGAGGAAGCGCGTCGTGTTTGTGATGTTTGTTTCAGCAGAGCGAGTTCGTTAGACGAAGATAAATTCGACAGAAATACTGCCCGCTGCTTCTGTTTCAGTTTTACGTGTTTACTTTCTGCTCACGTGGATCCATTATCGCAGCGTTGTTGTTTTTCTCTGTTTTTTGTCGGTGAGGTGATGAAATCCCTCGTGAACATTTGTGCACTTTCTATATTTGGCAGAAGCACTTTTTTTAGACGATTGTAGTTTGAGGCTTTGCAACAATTTCTGTGTCTGAACTTTTGTTTGTCAAAGAAAATAAAACGTGTTTGACTTTGACGGATGGAGTCTGTCCTGTGTGAACGCCGCCGAATATTCGCTTTCATTTCCGTCTTTTCTTGTGCTGTTTTTGTGCCTTTTACAAATATTTCAAACTTGGTTTGATTTGTTACAAAAACATGAGAGAAAGGCAATGAGGAACCTCGTAAATGTTCTGCAAATTGCAAGAAATTATTAAAATTAGAAAATTGTTTTTGAAAGATGGGGAAACATGTCAATTTAATAATTATCACAATTACTTATTTAACCCTTTGAGACCTGTGAAAATTGGCTTGATTTCTTTCAAAAACATGGGAGGAAAGCAAAGAGCACTGAAAGAAGGAATGACTCAAAGATTTACCAGGAAATTACTAAAAAGTACAAGAAAATTACCTGAAAATTAGTTAATTAAATAATAATTTAAAAAATGAATAAAAATTACATTTTAAAATGATTTTTTAAAAAAAGTTTTGGATTAATTCATCTAAAAACAAAGAACGCCAGAACACCAAACAACAAATAATTTGTTTCTGTCAGTTCCCTTTGTTTGTCCCTTTGTGAGTTTTTCTTCTCTCTCATGACAAAAGTCACTTTAATGTCACACATGACCATTAAATGTGTTAAATGCGTTTAAATGCTACCAGGATCCTTAAGACATTTAAATAAAACTTAATCAAACTTGTAGAAAACATTAATTAAATTATTAATTAAAAATGGTCCCTGTTGAAAAAGAAAAACATGTAGTAATAAGATTTGGATAAAGACAGAAATGAGTCCATTGTGTCTTTGCGTTTGCTGATTTTACTAAGCATATTTAAAATGATAAAAGAATAATTTATTTGTACATAGCAACTGGAGCCACATGTTGGTAATAATGTGAGTATAAAGCATGGACCTTCAAATCACAGTATAGCTGACAGTTTACAGAAAGACGTTTGATCACACGGTGTTTTTTACAAGCAGGTAAAGCGTGAGACTGAGACAGGTGAGACAGGTGAGGCAGGTGAGACAGGTGAGACTCGTCTTTGGACAGGCGGATCAGACTCTGGTGCTGCAGGCGCTCACATCAACCTGACGTCTGGTGATCTGTTCGTTCTCCGCTGTGTTTAAAATACTGTAACTAGATTACATTTTTAAATTATCTTATTTATTACACAGTCGAAAACTTTTTGGACGGACCAGAAAGTTTTATATTCTTATATCTTTTACATTTAGGCAGACTCCTCTCAGGGTTCGTACAATCATGGAAAAACCTGAAAAAATGTTTTTGAAAAGTGTTTCACAGACAGGTTTTTGCTATAATAAATCACGTCATTTTGGTGATTTTTGAAGAAAACATGCACAGGTTTGAAAGGGAAAAAGCCCAAATGTTTTTTTCAAAAATTGCCTAAAATTGTGTAAAATGTGCCCAAAAATATTCCCTAAAAATTGACAGAATTTTTAAGGAAAAAATTGACAGAATTTTTAAGGAAAAAAAGCCAAAAATGTTCTTTAAAAGTTGACGAAAAAGAAAAAGCCCAAATGTTTTCTTTAAAAACTTCTAAAAATGTTTCAAGGAAATAAGAGCCAACATGTTTTCTTCAAAAACTGCCAAAAAAGAAAAGAAAAGAAAAAAAGAAAATTTGTATCTTTTATTTTCATTATAACACAGGCTGTGCCGAAAGCTCTGAAAAGATACTGAACCAGCAGCACCAGAGTCTTTACTGGTTTCATCCCTCACTGGAAATTAGAATAAATCAGGATACAAGTGAGTATAACCTGGTGTGTGACAAACATTACAGATGATGTCTATCTAGACCGTTTTTGTTGTGTGTATGTCACTGTTTGTTTGTAAAATAAGGGTAGGCCACTGACTGCAGACTGCTCTACCTGAGAAATCCTTAAACTCATGTTAACATCTACGCGTGTTTGGATGAAGCTGGTCCGGTGTAAATGTCAGAATCTAACAGCGACCATGTCTGAGAAAAAAATAGAAAAAAGCAAGGCTTGTTGTGGTGCAGAGAAACGTCAGAGTTAATTATTTGACCGTGTTGATTATAATCGAATAGTCAACCATCGTCTGCAAAGAGTCGAAGTCCTGTCACACTTTTGGGCTCGATGTTTTAACAGTTTTACGATGTGTTTTTTCAAAGTGGTTTTCTTAATCTGTCAGCTGAGGCATTACATGTCAACCTACATGTGCTGAGTCTCAAGAATAACTAAATTAAGATTAAATAATATCATTCAGGATATCGAGTTTTCCGATAAATGGGTGTTTACTTGCTTGGAGACTCCTCTAAAGACAGAGTCCATGTTGGCTCAAAACAACAAATACTTGGCATAAATACTAAATAAACAAGTAGAAAGTGAACCTTAATGTGAAATTGTTTTGTCAACTCCTGTTTTAAAGGTCAGGGATTAATTTAGAAACATAACTTTTAAGCCAACACAGCAGTCCCTCCAGTGTAAGGAAAGAAAATTAACAAGACTTGAAGATATTTGTGTCTAATTCGAGATGTCAAAAAGAGTTTAGTTTCTAAAACAGCTGACTCAGCTTTTCATAAAATAAAAGAGCAAAACTGTCAAACTTTCAAGTATTAGTCTGAAAGTGGAGCAAGACTTCTGCTCTCTGTTCAGTTGCTTCTAATCAAT
>NW_024631661.1:0-4105 GCF_008729295.1 Plectropomus leopardus
ATTAACACGTTTTTCTAAACCCGGCTTTCTGAAAGTCTCGTTCTTGTCCGCGCAGGTTCTCCTACCTGCAGAAACACACAGCGGAGCACATCATTGACCTCAGGGAGGAGTGCTGGCAGCCGCTCATCTACTATCGGGCTTCTCTGTTGGCTGCAGCTGAAGCAGAAGACGCTGCGTCCTACGTTAGCTCTGACAGGAAGCCCAATCGCTCTCCTTTCTCCAAACAAAAACTAGAAGGTGTGATACTAAACAACAAAATTAAGCGCAGAATTAAAAAGTACCAGCTGCATCATGTGTGTATCTTTTTTTATTTATTTATTTGTTTTAGGGAGCAAGTCCCCCTGCCCGTTCAGCCCCGTTGACTCCAAAGTTGGGAAAGCTCACAGATCCAGCTTCAGTCCAAGGTGAAGCACTCTTACTCTTCATAAACACAGCAAATCGTCTCCACCTTGCTCGTGCTAATAACCCCATCTAACCTCTCAGCCAACAGGAAAAGACGGCCGACACGGACCCGTTTTCTGTCCCTGTGGAAGCTCCCGCAAAGAAATTAAACATCGAGGGATCCGTGCTCAGCGCCGGCGGCGAGGCGAACGACGACACTGTGGAAGTTGAGCTGTAACGGTTATGAGGAGGTTGGAGGAGGACTGGCGCTTCTGTTTGACCTCACACTGGACGTCACAAACTTTGAGTGAGACGTTTTACTTTCCTGTGTCTTCTCCGTTCTGATGTGTCCCTGCGTCCTGTTCATACAGGTTTGCTGAAAATGCAGTACGTTATGTTTCGTATGAGGATGTAGTTTTAAAGGATAATATTTTTCTTTTTGTCGACAAATCTCATGAAAAGACAGATCAAGAATTTACACTAAAAATACCACAATTACGTGTGCCAAATCTGTTATATCTTATTCCTCTCTGCCATAAACAAAGTATTAAAAACAAACTAAAAACCGATAGATCCTAGCAGTAAAGTTAACCAGAAGACAATAAAATTTAAAGGTAACCAATGTCTGTGGGAGCAACGCTGATCCTGCAGCAAAGTGGGTCTTTATTCATATATAGCAAAAGCAGCCATGTGTATAAATTTAGTAGTTTGCGTAACTTCAAACTGCTAATTTAGTAATAACTTCTATCACCGTCCAGCCTGTCCAGGTAACGAGTATAACTGTAAAACGTCCCCTAGTACAAATAAAAATAAATAAAATAAGTTTTCACCCTTTGAGGCAAATTGGCTTGATTTATTTCAAAAACATGTGAAGAAGGAAATGAGCAACAAAAGAAATTACCCTAAAATTAGCAAGAAATGAGTTAAAAAATACAAGAAAATGACCTGAAACTTAACAAAAAATTAAACAAAAATCCAAATGAACATACAAACAATTGTGAATATTTAAAAAAAAAAGGTAATAATTTTATTTAAATAATTTTAGATATGTCATTATGATTATTTTTATATATTATTTGGGGAAATTTCCCCATCATTTATTAAAAAAAAAAGAAAAAAAATCTCTCTCTCTCTATATATATATTGCAATTTGTGGGACATTTCTTACCAAGTTACTCATTGTCTTTTTTCCCATGTTTTTAGAAATCAGGCTTCAAAGGGTTAATATGTGGCTGAAAATAGTTCCCAACAAATGCACTTTTTCTCCTATTGAGTGTAATAAAAAACTGATAGTTTTTTTTTTGTTTTTTTTTAAAAAGCTTAAACTATGTACAGTATTAGTGATATCTTTTTAGTTTTAACATTTTAGGTAAAAAATTAATGGAAATTAGAGTTTTTTTTCATGGGATTTGTCAACAGACAGAAAACTATAGGATAACACTAACCTAAATCTTCATATAATGTCAGATTAAGCTCAAATATATTTTATTCAAAGACCTCATCATTTGAGGACCAAGTACTTCAGTATGTGTACAGCTTTCCCCCCTAATGTTCATTTCCATGTTGTACTTGACAAAAGATCCATCTTTTAATTTTACTGTTGGATCACACTCAGGTCCAGGATTTTTTTTATTATCAATATTAAGAAATCTGCTTTATTATCACGCCTGCCACTTTATTATTGCTCCTTATAGGAAATGGTTGGGTTTAAGTTTGCCAAAAACTATTTATGTATTATTGTAAATTAATTTCAATTAAAAAAAATTAAGCAAGCACATTTCTCCAAGCTGTAATATTTTCATAATGTGAATTTCTACAAATGCATTTATATCTTGTCCCACTTAAAACCCATGAAGACATTTAACAAGGCGGATAACTTTTTTTTAAAAAAGTATTTCACTGCATTGAAACATTTGTATTTATGTTTGTATGCAGCAGCAGCAGCTCACAAAAACATTGTGGTCTGTGCTAGTTAGCTGTCAGACATCTATAATAAGCTCATCAAAACCAGCTTTTAAAAGATCAAATTAAACTGAGCAGTCAGTTTTCTTTACTCTTCCATTAACCAAAGCTTTATTATTTAAAGAAAAGCAAAACATTTTAAAATTGGTTCCTTTTGTTCGGTCAAAGTACATTCAAATTAAGTTCTTGATAACATAGAAAAAAGAATTTGTCTACAACACTTTTCCCAAAACATTTACAACACAGCAAGCACCAAATAAATATTTACAGTTATGTATAAATCCATCTCTAATAATTTAATAATAATAATAATAACCCATCTCACACATACAGTAAATCATAATGAGTACAGACCTGTACAATATACAGTGTGTGTGTGTGTGTGTGTGGCAGTCTGAACTGTGTGCTCGTGTGTGTGCAGCAGGCTCAACGGTGTTTGGCATTTACAGCAACTTGTCAATAAAACAACAACCATCAATGAATTTACAGTCTTACAGATAACTTTGCGTTATGATCACTGGAATGTAACTTTAGCCAATGACGTCAGATGATAGTTAGTTCAAAACCTGAATCAGATCTACGTGGTTTCTGTCCAACAGTCCAGGAAGCTGCGGTGTGCAAAGAAAAGGATTTAGCTCACATGATAACAGCGCTGATCAGATGAAAAAACACTCGCCCCGAACATTATTTATACAAAGCATCATGTGCACAAACACGTCGTCTTTCCTGTGTTAAAGTGTCGGGATTGAGCAAAGGTCTGAACGTGACATCGTGAAGTCTTTAAGTGTGAAAATATTAAAACATCTTGTATCAGCGGTGTAAAGAACCACTAAACATTTCCTGTTAGCCACATATGTGATACTGTGTGCTCCAGCACGTCTGACCCACCAGTGCTCTGAGTATTTTGCATTCACTTCCCGTTTATTGAGGTGTGTCCTGTTTCTTTGAACCCGGACCTGAACCTGCGAATCTCTGGCTTGATGCGATTCATCCACCGACACTCCTGGTTGAGCTCTGTTTCCGGGAGCGCACAGCGCTCAGCAGGCGTGTGAGAAAGCACTACAGGAGCGAGGGTCATTCAAAGTCATCTTCATATTCATATTCATCCAGGTCCAGGTTGCAGTGAGGACTGGGGATCTCAAAGAAGTGTCTCTTTGTCAGACCCAGCTCACTGGAGATGTGCTGCCCCAGAGGGCTCAGAGGATTATCGTACCTAAACAGACAGAAGGTGGAAAAGATCAGTAATATGCTCATTAAAACATGTTCAACAGTACTACTTGCTCTGGTGGATGTGCTGAAGGGGATAACCATGTTAAAGGAATATTTCACCTCTTTAATCATCTTTTGTACATCAACTACTCGCAGTGTGTTACGCTGAATTTGTGGAGAAAATTCTTGATGAACTGATGGCACAGAAGTCCACGTTTAACAACAGCAAAACTGTATCAAAACATCCATTTATAAACTGACACAACTCCGACAGTATAATCCAAGTCTCATTTATCCAGTCCTTTACTCAGACCTTCTCAGACAGACAGCACTTTCCAACAGGGAGCTGAACTTTGAGTTAACTTATCTATACTCTCTTCAAAGCCAGACTCTATTGACAAAAACAGTAATTTTACCTCACTGGAGCTGCTGGTCTACCGCTGCTTCAGTCTGTTGTTTTTTGTGTTATTGTGTGACTTTGGTGTTTTAAAAGGTAAGTTCAGATTCACCAAAGTCACATAAAAACACAAATAACTGATCAAGGCAGTGGTGG
>NW_024631662.1:0-7109 GCF_008729295.1 Plectropomus leopardus
CCCTGCTTTTAACGTAAAAAAAGTCATTGAATAGCATGTCAAAAATCTTTTACGCATCTCCAGCTCAAAAAGAAATCTATCCCCGATGGTGTTTATGCACGACTTCCCGTTACTTCTATTTCCAAACAAAATAACATTTCACCTGTTGTCATCAACTTTTATCCAGACAAAAAAGCGTAAAAATGAGCTTTTTTTACCTGCTGTTCCACACAGATCCACACTGAGCGTCTGTTCGAAAGGCTTGGTGCTGTACTGGGACTCTCTGCAGGTGGAGACACAACCGAGATCAAAGAAGAAAGAGAAAGAAATTAAAGATTGCTGTGTCATGCTGGAATCTGTTGTATTTTTCAAACGTCTAAAGTCAACAGGAATCCAATAACAGCCTCGAAGGGCTTCCCAGTGAAAGCTCGGTTTCCCCCCCAAAATAAAAATGGCACAGTTTCAGCTGATGTCTGCTGAATCTGAATTATGTTTCTCGCTGTAAATGCTACTGGCATTTCTCGGCGCTCCTCATTTCTTATCACAACAACCATACGTACTCCGCTGTCCTCTCCGCTATTCTTCTTCTGCTTTCTATTTCTGGCTGCCTGTTTCTGTTTCTGCAGTTGCCATGAAAGGTAGGAGCGGTGCCGAGTGGATTGCCTTCAGGCGGGATATTACTTACCCTCCACAAAGAAGAGGAGAGTAAAATAAAATTTAAAAAAACCACACACACTGCTTTTTTTTTTTTTTGGTGAGCGCTTCAGAAGACAGATTCATTTAGAAGATGGACGGACGCCAGGGGTTTGTGCAAGAAAACATTCGGCTTTGTGACTGACTGGAGCTGGAGAGGGTCCAGGGTTTGAGGCTGGATGTTAGGGAGGTTAATTTGGAAAAGTAAGAGCAGTGAGGGCACTCCGTCTGGCACAGATTAAAATCGAAGTAAACCAGCCAGAGGCCCCGATTCATCAGGGATCCCGGAATAAAACCGCTGAATTTGGGCCTGGTTTATCTCGTTACATATTTCAAAATACTATACAATCTTATGAGATTATACATGACCGAAAACCAGGCTGAAACGAGGATTACCAGCTGGTGGTTGTATGTCTCTGCACACCAGTGAAGTTTCAGTTATAGTTCACATCCGTGTGTGTGAAAACGCGTGCGTCACACACATCGAGAGCACGCAAGATCTTCAGTCAGCACAGTTTCAAGATTAGTGTCACCAATTCAGCGTCTGACCAAACGTCTCCCCTTCTGTTTCTGAGATATGATGCTGAGTAACAGAAAGAAACGTGTTTTTGCAGAACTATATGACGTCGACGTGAACTCGAACTATGGCCTTTTGAATTAAGCTAAATTTAAAGAAATTCCCTCGAGCCGTTTTTGAGATATCGCGTTCACAAAAATGGAGCGTACAGACAAAAACATTGTGTATCACTGGCGTGGAGTCACAAAATGGATACAGGCAGATTTTTTGAAGCATAAGGATAAATCTGGTTATATTCTATCTCCTTTTCGACTTTTCTGGCGACTTGTCGATGACTTATAGTGGTTTGAGATCCACAATCCGGCCTGGTCTCGATAACTCGGTCAAACTTTGCTACACTAAATGTAAATGTGTTCATAAGCAGCAGCTGGTCGTAAGTTGTTCCAGAGGCTTTTTGCTCCCAGCCAACATCAGCTCCGCAGGCCAAAAACTCAATATTTGGAAATAAAAATGTATGAATTATGGACTGCCGCCACATCGTGAAGCACTAGTTTATATAACTGGGACAATGGGACAAATGGGATTGAATCAATCAGTGCCGAATTTTAAAAATTAAAGGTGATTAACGCAGTGGTTTGCATGTTTACAGGCATTAGATTACTACAGCTGAAACAATCCTCTGCTACTTAATGGAATCTGTGTCTCGCTCAGCGCTCATAAATAAACGATTCCCACGATGTTGAGTGCATTTCCTCAGCAATCTGGAACAGCAGCTCCCATTGAAACCATTAGTATTTTACGTCAGACGTTAAAAGGGGAAAGTCTACCTGGAATAAGAGCCCGGCCATGTTCTGCCGTTATGCATTATGGATACACGGACAGTACAGTAGTTTTACATATCCTGCATCAATATTGATTGATATGGAGGATCTGCAGAGATATGAGCTCACATTTTAAGTTCATATCAACAACTCTGACTCTTGAGCACTTCACTGGTTCATGTAGAGTCTTTTTACTGGACATTAGCTGCCTGTATCAGACCCAATAACCAACCTTCTGCTGCGGTCTTTTAACAACAAGCAGACGCTATTTGATATTCGCACCTGTCCAAATATTCAATACATCTTTAAGAACCATTTTGCATTTTGGCCCAGGTCTTTTTGGTTTTAACCGCTTGAAACCTGAGTAATTTTGCTTTATTTCTTTCAAAAACATGATAAGAAGGCAACGAACAACTTCAAAAGATGGACGAAAATGCACAAAAAATTGCAAGAATGTAGTAGAAAGAAAATGATCTGAAATTAAGTGAGAACAACAAAACAAGAACAATGGTACATTTTTTTTTGCCTGAAACATAATTTTGATTATAACTTGAGGGATTAGTGTTATAGTATAGTTTTCTGGACATTTTCTCTTGTTTTTGATCTCTCCCACCTAATTTTCAAGGCATTTTCTTTGTACTTTTTACTTTTTATTTGCAATTTGCAGTTTTTTTTTCATGTTTTTAAAAGAAGGTTTCAGAGGTTTAAATGCTTGTAAAAGGCATCTGAACATAGACGCAGTTAAAAGGTTTATGCAAAAATAAAGACGAATGTTGAATTTCTAGATATTAGCATGCCAAGAATTTAGCCATAGTTAACGTGTGTATTTTTTTTTAGAAAAGCTGAAGTGAAATCAAGCACTTAAGGCAGCAACAATCCTAAAAAAAAGCCTGCAAAATCCTGGAGGGACTGATTATAATCAAGTGAGGCCAAGGACAAAAGACATTTATAAAAAGATTTTTTTCCGCAATTCTCAACATAAAGAACCGTCTCTGCTGCTGCAGGCTGGATGCTGCATGGAAAATGAGGGAGTACTTATGCCGAGCTCCCACTGCATGATGAAACCCAGCAGGTACTTTAGATTGAAGAGAGAAACTCACCCTGTGGACTTGGGGTTGAGAGGCAGACAGAGGCAGGCTCGCTTCTCTGCAATCAGAAAAAAAAAGCCAGTTACAACCTCGCAGAACTTTACATGCATGCTGGAAATGTCCGGGATTTGTCCCTTCATAGCAGCGGTGAGAGTGTTGCCATCTAAGGCTGCATTCACACGCAACTGAGCGTCTCAACAGTGTCATTTTCTCAGCCATTATGTGACTCGGATATAAATAATCTGTCACATTTTTAAACTTTGTATTTAAGACATACATTAAAACTCTCACATCTCCAAGGACATGAAGAAAATCCCACATCAGTCACATTTGTCTGAATGTCGCTGCAACAGCAGCTGAGTCAGTGTTTGCGAAATGGAAAAACAGCCAAACAATGCAATGCACCCTATTTTCAGATTAATGTATTAATTTTAATTTTGATTAGAGGTTATAAAAAATGAGAACGCGTGTTTCCTCTCCATCTCACCGTTGTGGCAGCAGGATTTGGTCGGCTCTGTTGGTCCGGCGCTGCCGTCACTCGACGTTAGCTGCTCTGGCTGCGTCTCCGTCGTCGTCCCTCCTCCTGCTAGGGTCGGCAGGAGTTTGACCCCTGCCCGTCCCTCCTCCTTCTCCTCCTTGTCCTTGCCCTCTCCTTCCCTCGCCCGTGCAGGCCGCAGCCTCTTGGCGAAGCGGCTGGGGAAGGAGGCCAGGCGTCGGGAGCGTCGGACGGAGAAGGAGCCGCTGTCCTCTGCGGTCTCCTCTGGGCTTTGAGGCGCCTCGGAGGAGTAGCTTCTCCTCTCAGGGGAGGACGAGTCTTTACGAAGCTCTGGTTTCGGGGTGCTGGGGGAGTGGGTGGGGGCTGATTTAGCCGGGGCGGCAGGAGCAGAGACTCTGTTGGGGCTGTGGGAGTGGGAGTAGGGAGGGCTGTGCAGTCTGTAAGGCTTGCTCACATCGAAAGAGCTGCTCTGCTGCAGGAGCTCACGGAGGAGGGAGTTGGCCTTCATCTCCCTCCGCCTTGCAAAGGGGAGCCTCCTGGGGGCACCGCTGCCTGCGCCAGTTAAGCCCCCGCTAGTCCCGGGGGTAGCCACCAAAACAACTCTGCTGTGAGAGTTTGTGGCGGCGAGGCGGGCGGCCTCGGGTCTGGCCCGGGGCCTCGGGGCGTCGCGGTCCTTACGCTCCCAGCCCTGCTGCTTGCGTGTGGGCAGGCAGTAGGTGTGCATGTACGTGATCAGCTCCACCACTGAGTGCAGTTCTTTCTCGGAGCTGAACTGAGGCTTGGCTGGTTCAGCCGGGACAGCAGCTACGACCGCGCCGCCCTCCACCTCGCTGCTGGAAGACTCCTCCTCTTCCTCCTCCCCTTCCTCCTCTTCATCCTCCTCCGACTCACTGTCCTCGTCCTCTTCTTCCTCTTCGTCCTCCTCTGTGTCGGGGGCCGGGGCGTCCTCTGAATCCCGGGCGGTGGTGAGGTGGCGGTGGAGCTCGGTGCACAGGCGGCCCGCGGGGCGCACGGCTCGGGGCTTCCGCTCCTGACGGAGGTCACTCTGAGGGCGGAGACACAGACATAAATACCAGCACGAGAACTCGTCAAACTGGGTCCTCGTTAATCCAAATTCAGAACCCATCTGCTGTCGGTCTGATAATAATAAAACAGCCGGATACAAAAACTGTTTCCGTCTCTAAAGGTTGTTTTCACATGAGGAAAGATCTGCAGATGGGCGACAGGAAGCAGAGAATTCCCAGAAAATACCCCCAAATTCTTTGTTTTTAGTTGAGAGGATGAAGATCACAGAAGGAAGTTTAATTTCAAACCTCAGTATGCACAAACTACTTTAAAACAAATGTGCATTTCAGTACGTGGTGTCAAACTGTGGAGTTCTTCAGAGAGCGATTTAAAGGGTTGCATCAGTATCTTCAAAAAAATGTTTACGGACAAAATAACGAGGCAATATGAAGTTGCCAGGTAATGTTTTTTTGGTAAGTTGCTTTGTTTGATTTATTTATTTTTTTCTTTCTCTCTTTCATTTTTCTGTGAGCACTGATGCTACGTAACTGACAAACCAATCATCTATTTTTATTTTATTTATTTTTGAGAAAGGGGGGCCGGGTAAAATCCTCCCTGTCCCTTTTCCATCAGGGAATGTAATGTATCAAACAACGCAGGGTCTGATTTTAATTGTCTGTCTCCACGAGCGGAAAGTGATTGAATTTCTGCATGAAGAGGTGCTTTAAAAATGCTAAAGCTTTTGTGCTGTTTACGGCCGTGCCAACCGTCAAATCAGGACAAAAAACGAGAGATCAAATCTTGAAAATAGTGACACATAGAGGCAAAAAGTTTGAAAAAGTCACAGAGAAACGGCGGCAGACGTGGATTAAAAACCAGTGACCACTTCGTGAAAGGTGAGGCTGTAATCATTTTGCTTCTTCAGTTTGTATCCGGTTAATATCTTAAAAAAATACGACCAGAGTGGTGATATTTCTGCACACATACGACATTATTTTTTAGGCTTCTGTCAATGGACATCGATATGAAATCTCAACCTTAGATTGAAAATAAACCTCGGCCTGACTCAGAGAAACTGACACTTAAACTTGACATTTACTATTGATATTTTAGATTGAACTTTTCTTTTTTATCCGACTCGGCTGTAGCTGGAAATATCTCATCACACTGTCAACAGCCGTTCATGGGCACAAGAAAAATGAACCACCTAACAAAACAGAAAACAGAGCCTTGAACACATGGGTGCATCTTCAATTTCCTGCCCTGGATCCAGAAACACTGAACAGGCAGCCGTATACTCTGCTCTCCACGCTGCGAGGGTGAATCAGCGTGCAGCTGAGATGAAATGGCTGATTTTGTACTGCTCACACACACAGAAAAACACCGACTATGATTCACTGTTGCCCTCTTGCCCTGTCAGTCAATACTCCCGCCATCTGCCACAGCAAAGCCACACTGCTGTCAAACTAAAGCTCACGCACACACACGGATGCATCCAGGCTCGGCTTATCCCCCGTGCCGCGTCCTGTGCGTACTTTGTATCCTGCTCGCTCAAGCCAGAGCGGCAGAGGGCCGTGTGAGGGCTCGCCGTGCTTTATGCTTGTACAAGATAAATGACTGGTGTTGCAATCAATGACCGCTTGAAGCACAATGCTAGCAGCTATCCAATTACTGCTAAGTCATACAGCAGGAGCCATTGTAAACGTCCTCTCCTCCCCAAACACCACATCTATCACGCAGCAGCCGAAGGCCTCTGCGAGCTTGACGGCTCCGAGAGTTTTTAGTCCAGAATGACATCTATCAGTTGGAAAATAAAAACCTGTTGTGCATTGAGCTGCTGGCTGGACTTTGGAAAGCTGATTTTCTTTTCCGGTTTCTATGAACGGCGACCAACAATTCAAGCCCTTCCAGCGCTGCTCTTTACCCGATACGAGTTTTTAAAGGCCAAAACTGACGGCTATTGTTTCAGAACTGAATCCGCCTCCTCTTCAACAGCTCCATGATCATTTATTCCTGCCGCAGCCCGAAATTAAACCTCAACGCTAAAACTCTCCCCAGAAGGCCGTTACAAAGAATAACTTTAGGTCGGACTGATGTTGTTTAACAGCAGCGTGATGCAAATCTTAAAGAAAGGACACGCATTAATCTGCCGAGAAAAACTTTGATGCAGAAATTCCAACAAATAATACATTTTCTTGTCTGCAGCCTTCATAATTTAGTGCTGGTTAACCCTTTGAAATCTGAACACATTGGCTCGATATCTTCTTTAACCTGATGAGAACAAAGAGAAACCCTAAGAACAACTTTATAAGAAATGACACAATTTGACATTTTTGGGGGCGCTGCCTGTTTATGCCTGGAAGAAGGTCTCTGACTAAAAACTGGATGCTTTTTCTTCAGCTTTAGTTTTATGCTTCATATCTTCAGCACCTCAACTAAGTTTGTACACCGCATGTATTTTTCTCCAACAAATTAGTAAAAAGTTTACGGGAAAAGAACCTGAAAAAAAA
>NW_024631663.1:0-2490 GCF_008729295.1 Plectropomus leopardus
TTGATTGTTTCTCTGCTTTATTTGTTGTCTTCATCACATTCGCTCATAAAGAAATGGATATGAAAAATGAAGCGATTGGCCTCCCTCTTGTATCACATGTATTGCCTGTGCTCTTGTGTGCTGTCAGTATTTCTTCATTATCTGTTATATGAGTGAAAAACCTAATTTTCCTTTTTATAGGTTGATGCTCATAATGTTGTTCCCTGCTGGGTGGCATCACCTAAACTTGAGTACGGTGCCAGGACGATCAGAGGAAAAATCACAAAGCTTTTGCCAGAGTTCTTCACAGACTTTCCTCCAGTAGAGAAACACCCCCACACAGCTACGAGAACTGCCAAAGTAAGTGCTGCTGCTTGGTTCATTTTAGTAAAAGTTAATATGCTTTTGCAGTTCTGTTTTTATGTCACATTCAAGGACTTTTGGATTGGTTATGACAGCATGATCATAATTTGTCCTTTCATAAAAATATTCATTGCTTCAGAAGTGTTTTCTTGTTGTTGTTGAAGATCAGTATAAGGGAAGGTAAGCTGTCACTGAGCTCATTGATGAGGGGTTTGGGAGTCAGATTGCTGTAATAAAGCGCTTCTTTTCAACCTTCAGCTGCTCCTCTCCTCTGCACATTATTTATTGACGAGTGAATAAAAACAGTAGACCGCACAAAAGTTAAAATATCCTCCCCAGCACTCGATATTAAAGCTGCAGGGGTGTGTGCTTTCACTGCAGTGCTGATTGATATGCCATTCACTAGCTTGTGCCTCCAGATAATGTGAAACAAGGTGAAATGCTCACAACTTTACCCCTTTTGAAGTTCTTTACAAAACCAGAGTGTATATTTTCATTCTTCACTGTCAGTTGTGACCTCTGCTGATGTTATTTTCTTCTCTTTTCCACGACCTTAACCTCACAGCCAGTAGACTGGGATAAAACCCTGGCCTCCCTGCAGGTTGACCAAACAGTGGGAGTGCCAGAGTGGGCTAAGCCGGGCACCAAAGGAGGGATGGCCATGTTGGAGTCCTTTATCGATGTCCGCCTTAAACTGTTTGACACCAAACGCAACGACCCAAACGCTGTCGCCCTCAGCCAGCTGTCCCCCTGGATCCGCTTCGGTCAGTAGCACCATGACAAAAAATGTGGGTGTGAATTTAATGCATGTCTTGGGGGGGGGGTTGTGTAAAGATCTGCAGCAACTCTGTATTAGGTCAAATTTGCACTTTTATCACCTTTTTCTTTCCCACATTCCCTTCCACACTAGTGGCCATAACAACTGTTGGCCTGAATCTAAGCTGCACTGTCTGCCTAAAATCCTACAACCCGTGGTTAACTCACATCTTTGTGTCTTTGTGGAGGAAAATAAGGTCCTTCAGCCACAGCAAACAAGCTTTAAGTCTTGTTATAGTACAATTTATTCTCCAACTTCACAGAAATCTGTTGTTGACGATGGTTTAGAAAAGCAATTCTCAACAAGTGGGCCACTGAGTCAATGCTGTTTGGTTAGATAAAATCAGAAAAAAATAAAAAAAATTTTGGTAATTTACAAAGCTAGATATTTTTATGTGTAAATATGGTCATGACTCTGCATAAATTAAAAAATGTCAACTTTAAATGCACGATTTAAGTGACCAATTAAAATCAGGTCATCATCAGGTAAAGACAAACATGTTTATGCCAGCTAAAGTTGCCTATAACGCAGTGGCACAAAATGGATTGGTTTTTGAAATGGGAAAGTTTTGAGGGAGACATCTCTGTGCCAGTAAAAGCTTTAAAGCATGTGGTGGGGAAAAATTATCCTGAATATATTAAATTTGGATTCATAATGGCTGGGAGTGATGCTGAACCAAAAGCACAAAGTGTTGAATGTGGTTAAATCCTTTCAAATTAAGTGTTAAAACCATCAAAGCTCCAGAGAGACTTTAACACAAACCACTGGAAATGTGCTGGGAAGCCCAACGGATATTTCCTAAGGAAAAGGGATGGGCTTCAGGCACAAACAGACCGTGGTTTAAAACAAACTTAGTTTATTCGTTCTCTTTTTTGTGTTGTGTTATGTTTTATTTTTTAATAACGTATTTGAGAAGGGGGTTCTAAAAATGTTTTAACAATCAGAAGTGGGCCTAACAAAAAAAGTTGAGAATCCTGGTTTAGAATAAAGTCTGCAAATGATAGATTGGTGTCCCACAAGGATCAATATTAGTGCCCCACAGATCAATTTAAAGCTTGCTCTAGACTCTAAAAAGACAAAATCTACATGTCATAAAAGCTTTGGTGCCTTTACTTCGCTCCATGCTCCACAGCATTACAAGTTATTAGAAATTTTGTCAGATAGCAGATTGTCCCACGAAACACATTGAACTCTTGAATGTACAAAAATTTTTTAAAAATCTAATCGCATATTTATATCAGAACAGAGCTTTTTTTTCCACAGAAAAATGCTTACAATTGCGCTATTCGGTTGATCACTCAAGACTGCTATCATATTCACTACTGCAAGTT
>NW_024631664.1:0-3772 GCF_008729295.1 Plectropomus leopardus
TCCCTCAAACTGAACTGCAGATCTTTTTTTCATGTCTTTATTTAAACAAGGACCACGCATAAAAAACATTACTCTCAAAAAGAGAAGAGATGATTAATGCCAGATTTAGCTGTTAGTTAGTTTAAAAATGTTAAAACATTTTTACTGATTTTATTGTTTACAGAAGACTATTGCTGCCAAAATGAAAATGAAACCATTTAAACAAATAAAGTTTGACTTTGTGTGCATGCGATGAAACAAAAATACAAAACCCAGTTTGCATCATTGCATCATTTTGTCAGTCAACTATTAAAAAATCAGATTATATGAAAACAATGATGAAAAAGGACAATTATGTTCAAATTTTAAAGTCCAGTTTTAGGTTTATGGGTTTTTGTATGTTTTTTTTTTTTACATTCGTCAAAAGAAAGGTTTCACAATAAATGTCTGTACTATTCTTGCAGTGTTATATGTACAAGTACATACAAAACAAAAAGAATATTTTTAACAAAATGTAAATGACTATTCTGTATGTGTTTTATTTTCTAGTTATATTTTTATGTCTAAAATTTCCTGAAAATGTGATTTTTGAGGTCATGGGGCTGTGACATGTATAATAATAAGTTTGGTTAGTGCGCATTCATTCTGATTCATCATAAAATAATTAAAATTACACGTAAATATTCTGCAGTGTTTGTGCTGAATCTTCAAAAATAAAAATCCCAGCAATTCAAAAAATACTTTGTTGTTTATTCACCAACGTGTTGAACCTGCTGCTGTACGCATCTTCATCATCATAACAGTAATAATAATAATAATACACAGTCTTTTTTAAAATAATACATTTCAGTTACATTCATTCACGGAGCTTCAGCTGGGCTCATCAGTGCTGGACAAACAAACTATAAAAACACAACAGCAATAAAACATTCAATAGATCTTATTTTTCCCAAAAACACAGATATAAAACATACTCTCAGGACAATACAACAACAAACACCAACAGGTATTTACATATTTTCAAAAAGACTCTCTGTCCTTTTTCTCAAAGTCCATTTCACGGGGGCTTCCACGTAACGTTAGCATGTTTTCATCCTGGGAGCACAGAACATTCGCTGGAAAACATTTGTTTCATTTGTTTTCGCAAAAATAAAATACGTTTGCTTCACTGTTGAGAAGTAATCAGACCCGAACACTACACAAGATTACATTATGGCTCTCTAATTTTACCTTTTTAATTACCAGTAAAAGTTCATTAGCATGCTGGAATAGTCCTACCGTTAGCTTACATTTTACATTTCCCGTAAAATTTGTTAGCATGTTAAAATATTGCCTGCAAACTTAAATTTTACATCAAATGTTTAATTTTACATTGCCAGTGTGAAAGGAACAAAGTTTTCTGCATATTTATACATTGCAATTGGGTTACCGTTTAGCATGCTAATGTTTATTAGGAAGTTAAATTTTATGGTACCAAAAAACTGTTAGCATAATAAAATAATTCCTAAAGGGAGAATATTTTGGCATGCTAATTCTTATTAGCATGCCAAAATGTTATTATTTTAATGTTAAATTTTATGGTACAAGTAAATATTTAGCCTGTAAATATTCTAAAGGCTAATATTTTAACATGTTAACATGTATTAGCGTGATGAAATAGTAGTACTAAAACAGTATCATTTATATGCATTAGCATGATGAAATGTTTGCAATCAAATGTGAAATTTAAAATCTAAGCATTAACATATTTACTAAAATGCTGAAATATTAGTACTCTAGTGTTATATTTTATGGTAGTATTAAATATTTGTATACTATCTAAAGGCTGATAATTTAGCATGGTAATTTGTATCAATATGCTAAAATTGTATGACTTTAATGCTGCGTTTATGGTCCCAGTAAACTTTTATGATAAAATATATCTTTGCATATCATTGATTGTTAGTATAGTGCAAACGTTAATATTTTTCCCCCAGCTAATATTTAGCTCGCTAAAATGGTAGTACTAGTGGTAAAAGTATATTTTATGGTACTAATAAATATTTATTAGTAGAATAAATATTACCTAAAGGCTAATATTTTTAGCATGCTAACATAGTGACAGTTTCGCTCTCGTAGCGTTATGTGATAATCTGCATAGCGACAAGTGATGTAACAGCTGCTCTTTCATTGGCTGGTCATGTGACAACGAAGAGCCAATCAGATCTCTGCGCTCCCTCCGCCATCACCATCAGTCTGACCACATGTGAATCGTCCGACCTTCAGCTGTCTGATTCGGCGCCGCTCTGCCGTCGCGGCGAGGAGGCGGGTCTTGCGGAGCCGACGGCGTCCTCCTGCTGCTGCTGCTGTTTGGAGGAGGAGGACAGGTCGATGGCCACCTCCTCCTCCATCTCCTCCTCCTCCATCTCCAGCAGCTCCTCCTCCTCTTCCTCTCTCGCCTCGCTGCTGCCCCGTCGCTCCGCGTCGCAGAACGAGTCGGGTCGGGCGGAGTCGGACTCCCGTGGACTGGGACACTTTTTGGACATTTCCAGAGACTTCTTGTGCATCCCTGTGAGGACGGAGACGGAGACAGAGCTTCAGTCGGGTCTGCGGCGTTCACACCGATCATTAACGTCCGACACGAAGTGACAAATCAAACACGCTGGTATTGATGTGCGGTGTGGTGCGTGTGCGTGGCACTGACGTGCATGCGGCTCACCGAGCAGCCAGGGGGCGCACGAGCCCATCATGCCGTTCTTGGCGGAGTTGAGGATGGACTCCGGCAGCGGGATGGAGTGTCGCACCATGGCGCCGTACAGGCCGTACTCCGCCATGACGCTGCTGCGGCCCCAACACTTCTCACGCTTTCGCCACTTTGCGCGCCGGTTCTGGAACCACACCTGGAAAACACGAAAAAATAATCAAAAAATTAAAACCACCAAAAAATATGCAAAAATGTGAAGCCAGACCTTGAAAACAACACAATAAATATAAATAAACAATAGGACACAAACGTCTGAGACTCCTGGAAAAAACATCACAATAAAATACGCCAAAAACTTATAACCACACCTGAAACACAACAAACACACTCATCGACAGCTGCACCTGGAAAACTCAATGACATACACAAAAGTTCAAGACCAGGACGTCCCACCTGTATCCTGTCCTCGGGCAGCTCCGTCTTCATGGCGAGCATCTCTCGGGCGTAGACGTCGGGGTAATGAGCCTCGTGGAAAGCTTTCTCCAGCTCCTCCAGCTGGTGGGACGTGAACACCGTCCTGAGGACACGAGACAACGTCAAACAGACGGACAGACAGGTGGACACCTGCTCTGAAAGGTTTCACCTGAAACGGGAAACCGGCTCGCTGAAACACGAGGAGAAATGTTTCTGCAGATTTATTGGCAGAAATCTGAGTTTTATTTTCAGCTTTTCTCGTCCAGTTTTTCTTAAAGTCCAGATTCATCTGCAGAATGTGTTTAACCCTTTAACGTCTGGATGTAAAATGTGTTGAAGCTCTGACTGAGCCATCTATACCCGCTCAGTTTCAGTTTGTTCTGCTGAAATAATCCAGCAGGGGTCGCTGTGTGACTTTAAACAGGAAGTCATGTGTGTGTCGGGGGTTAACCACATGTTACATTTCACACGTCTGACACATTTATCTTGATCTTTATACCAAAAAACAAATCTAATAAGGGACAAATATTTGAAAAAAAAACCCAAAAAACATGCAGGTAAAGGTAGTGGTGCTAACATAATGTCATTAAAAAAACTCTTCTCATTCATTGTTGTTGATATATTTAATGTTATCCA
>NW_024631665.1:0-2325 GCF_008729295.1 Plectropomus leopardus
ACGCTTGAAAGTATTGCTGTTTTAATGTGATTCAGATTTGTAATTTATTTAAAATTTTTGTTAAAACTTGGATAGTTGCTTGGATTTGCATTTTAATCTAATCATTTACTGCCATAAAAAAAGGAATGTTTTCTGAGGATTTTAATCTGGTCGGGATGTTTAAGTCTAAAAGCCTCAAAATGAACCTCTTTAGATTTATATTTCTACACCTGAACAATAAACAACAAACAAATCAGACTGCTTTGGAGTTGTTGCTCTTTTGACGGAGGCTAGCAGTTTCCCTTTGCTTCCAGTCTTTATGCTAAGCTAGGCTAACAGGGCCTGTCTCTGTACTGGACACAGAGATGAAAAAGATCTAAAAATCAGAGTAGATAATTTAATAAACTGTGTTAAACAGCAACAGGACTTTGAGGAAAGTGAGTGATAGTGTACCAGAGTTTGTGTTTTATATTTCAGTTATCATCAAGTCACTTTATCTGTTTTCGTGTCTGGTTTTTATCAGGATGCAGAGAGAGCTGTGGCGGCATTTAAAGTTTTGCATTTATGTGGGAGTAAATGTTGGACTTTGTGGTCACGTTAAAGTGTGTTGAGACAAAAACTGAAGTCATGAATCCAAGTCGCTCTCAATGCAACCAAATGCAACCGATTTTACGTATTTATTCACCTACTGATTTACTGCATATACTTTATGTAGTTTGTTAAAACACAGTCTCATCCCAGCTCGTCAGATATCGCTGCTTGGTCAGTGCTGATCATGTCTACATGTAACGCGCTTGATGTCCTCCTGCGTGTGCTGTTGACATTCAAGGACGGCCTGTCACATCGTGTCTTTTCAAAACACGCTTCACAGGAAATGTGCTCATTAGATGCGAACAGTCTTTTTCAAAATAAACGT
Organism: Plectropomus leopardus; assembly: GCF_008729295.1. Classification (NCBI taxonomy): domain Eukaryota; kingdom Metazoa; phylum Chordata; class Actinopteri; order Perciformes; family Serranidae; genus Plectropomus; species Plectropomus leopardus. The sequence goes on from NW_024631665.1 coordinate 896, forward strand.
AATATCGGTAAAACATTTCATATTTACGTTTGTTTTTGTGCAACAAAAGCGTGTGTTTAGATTTGGAGAGAAAAAAAATGATGGTTTTCGTCAAAATTAATTCGGGAAGTAAAGAGTGAGCTTTCAGTTGAAAGTCCAGGGTTTGTTGGACACTTCGGCTGCACCTCTTGCACGCTCTGTTGGGACTTTCCAGCTCGTTATATTTTGTCAATGGCGGCAGCGTTTCAACCTGACACTGTGTAGCGTTGTGTCATACTACAGTGGGTTCGATTTGACCAAGTATAAACCGACGCCGTTATCGTACTGCCATGAAAGGTTCTGTCAGGCCGCCTTATTAACTGACGTTCACTGGCGTATCATATCACCGCGAGAGGTGGCCTTTTCAGTGACTTTTGACACCAAAATCACTGACCAAGCGGCGATTTTTGTCAAGCTAGGAATGAGAACAGGCTGTTTGTTCAGCAGCGTGGAGGTCTAGATGTCGTTTCAAAGCGTTCTGGACAATTCTTTTGTTTTTGGCCTACAAGTCAAATTATTTCTTAAGTTCAGACTGAAGTATTTCAACAGCTATTCAATGTATTGCTTTTAATTTTTGCACAACATCCTTGATCCCAGAGGATGAATCTGCACGACCTCAGCGATCCTCTGATTTTCGGTGTTGCCCTATCGTGAGATTCACATTTACAGTTTTTTTCACATTTACAGTGAAATGTCTCGACATCTATTGGAAGAATGGTCATGAAATCTGCCACATTTACGACCGTGCCTCCTAAAAATTAATTATAATCACTCTGGTGACAATCTGACCTTTCACGCACCATCTTTGGGTTAAATTTTTATTCGTCGGATACGATTTTATGACCAAATTCCTGCAAAACTGAAGACATCCCCAGCGGACTCAGCTGCCCTTTAGTGCTATTTAGCAAATGTTATGTAATCTGAAATAGTGAAACTGGTGAAATATTATTACCTGCTTAATATTTGCGGTCATTTAATATTCTTGCATCAGCATTTAGCTCCAGCGCTCTTTTGATAACTGTAGACTCTGAGTGTTGTTTAAGTGCAGAGCGGACGCGACCTCGGTGTCCTCAGTCCTGTCTGACAGAGTCTGAGCCTCAGCAGTGATTTGTTTGTGAGCCAAAATAAAACTTCCTGTGCTTCCCTGTGTGTGTGAGTGTGTCAGGTGGGCTCGTTGACAGTGTGTTTCCTCAGTGTGTGTGAATGTGTGTGTCACTCTCATCCTGTCTGTCTCGATCAAACATCCTTCTCCTGTTTGCTTCAATCTATGCAACAGAATCCTCCAGTTCGGCTCCAAGTGGTTCATCTGGTTCCTCACTTTCTCTCCCTCACACTCTCACTCTGTCTGCTCGTCTCTCGTCTCTTTAGCTGCTTTTCAGTATTCAGTTCTTTCTACAAACAGAACCGCGACA
>NW_024631666.1:0-3863 GCF_008729295.1 Plectropomus leopardus
AATCAATAACATGAGCTGGACGTATGTGCTGCAGGATGCTGGGGATGTGGTTGATGATGCTGCAGTGATGAGCTTTGATGTGTCTGATCTGGTATTGCTCTTCCTCCGGGACGAGCTCTGACCAGGGAATGACCCCGAATTAATCTTCTCTCTGAGCAGACCACACAGCGGCTAAAATTTAACTCCAAAGGCCTTCACACACAGCGAGCTGTGACAAATGTCTGACACGAAAATGCAGAATACAACGGCAATTAGTGAAAGTTGTTAGTTTGTTCAGTAGAAGTTTGACGTTGACAGTCTAAACAGGTCGGCTTGTTGTTGTTTGGGCGTACAGAAGATCCAGAGAAGGTGTGTGTGCGTGTGTGTTTGTCAGTTTACTCGTAATACATCGTGCAAAGTGCCACACATTTCAGCGGCGTTAAATTATGATAAATAGAATTTTGTTGTTAAAAAATTGGTTTAGATGCAATTTTTTTTTGTTGTTTTCGGCCAATTTTTAACCACATAAATTGTGTTCAGTTTTGACTTTTTTTGTGGGTTTTCTTGATTTTCTGCCAGATTTTTCTGCCAAAGTTTGAACTTCCATTTAAATGTCTTGGGGGGAAGAATTTGTTAGGAACATGATTCCTAAATACAATTCAGGGTACTGTTGTAATATGATGTACATTTTGGTGTCAAAGCTCAGAAAAATTGACCATTTTTCTAAAGAAATAAAACAAAATAGCGGCACATTTTTGCTGCGTACTATTTGCTTTTTGTGTTATAAATGTTCAGTTCAAAAAAATTATATCAACACGTAAATAACTTGCACAGAAAAGAGCCCCCTGTTTGTAAAGGCCTTCAGAAGTCGACCCAGTGTTACAAAAATGAACCAAACGTGTTTCACAAAAACACGCTGATTTGAACTAATTTAATAATCTGTTTCTTCCTCAGATTTTGAATGCGGACGACAAAGAGCTGAACCAGTGGTGCTCTCTGAAGAAGACGTGCATGTTCAGGTACGGCGCTGTCCGTCATTCTTACTGTTGTGTTGTTTTTTTTTTTTGGCTTATTTTACTCAAAACGTTTGTTTTTGTTGTTTCAGGTCTGAGAAAGAGGAGATGAGCGATCTGAAAAACTATAAAATTAAAGCCAAGAATGAAAAGAAAAAGAAAGAAGTCCTGAGTTCTGTTTATTCTGAGTAAGTTTATCAATAATCAGCTGCACTTTCTGACTGTAAATTCACCTTAAACAGAGCAAAAAGTAACATTTTTGTACGTGAATTGAATCCTCAGGGAGGACAGAGAGCTGACCGAGGCTAAGACCAAAGTGGGGAAGAAGCGAAGAGATCGCATGAAGGACGCTGAGACGAGAGACGGAGCAGCAGAGGACGGAGACGCCGTCGTGGACTCTGCAGACGAGAAACTCGCTCAGGCGCTCAGGGAGGCGGCGGTCGAAGAAGAGGACGAGGAGGACGAGGTCCTGATCCCCAAGAAAAAGATGAAACGTGAAGAGCAGCCGCAGACGGAGCTCTCCGCTGCGGAAGCAGCAGGTGAATCTGACGAGGTGAAAACCAGAACTGAACGACCAAAATGGTCCAAGAAGAAGCACAAGCGCGCCGGCGGACGCCTGGCATCGGGAAGCCACGGCGTGAAAATCGGCGGGCGGGAGTTCAGCAGACAGAGACTGAAGGCGTACGGTCTGAACCCCAAGAGACTGTTCTTCAGACAGCTCGGCAGGCAGAGACGGAAAGAGCAGGTGAAGAAAGAGAAGCAGAAGAAAAAGGAGTGAGACGCCGACACGATTACAGTCTATTATTACGGTCTAAAAATTAAACTCACTTTCAAACACTCTGAGTGCTTTACGGCCTCAAATTTACAATTATTATTTTGGGGAAAAAAATGTGAATTTAAAATTTTTACATGTAATTGTTAATTTGTTTAACAATTGAGATTATTAGTTTGATAAAATAAATCTATTTCTCTAGCTACACTCATATTTGTATTTCACAAACTTGAGATGGCATATTAGGGCCACTGTATAAAAAAAACAGGGCAATATTAAGAAATTAATGTTGCAAATTTGCAAGAAAAAAAGTCTGGTTCTTTGTTTTATATATCTCAAAGTTTTTAGAAAAATATGTATATTTTTTGTGGGGTCAAAGTACAACATTTTAGGGCTTTTGTAAATAGCATTAAGAAAACCTAAAATACAAAAAACGGAGGGCAATGTCTCTATAAAAGTCCTGATGCTGATGATAATCTGCTGATTGTCGGCTAAAATCCGGAGGATTTTTTTTATTGCAAAATCCAATTGCAAAGTATAATTTGATAAATTCGTCCACTGCAGGCGAAATACACGGCGGGCTGCAGCATCTGTGTGATGAGGTTGATCCAAAGTGAAGAGATGTGGTTCTTTGACCCCCAAAAAACACAAAACACAATTTTTCCAACTTTTTTTCTCATAAATTTGTGACATTAATCCCAGAAATGAGTTTTTTTTCCCTCATAATATTGCCCTGTTTTATTTTGCTAGTTTAAAATCTACAGTTGTCCTAATGCGCAGTTGTGGATTTTAGAGTAAACAGATGCTTTATTCCTATTAAGATGTCTATTTTCTTCTTGGTATTTCCAAATTTAAGCTACATTAGGAAGCACACTGTCCTTCCAGATTAGAGCAGACGTGAATCATAAATAAATTGTACTCTAAAAATGTGTTAATTCACATCTGCATCTCATGACGCCGCTCAGTGTCACAAATACATAAATGACTGAATAAAAATGGTAAAAGTTGTACCCATGTGTCCACACTTCACTGCACATTTTAAGATTTTTGGGGGAACTCATTGCAGACAGAGGTTTTCTGACTCAAAATATCCCTAATTTCTGAAGTTTCTTCTGAAAATAGTATATGGAAAACCTTCAGAGGAGAATATTCTGTGAACCTCATTAATAAGATGAAATTAAAGTGGATTGTATCATTAGAAAATCAAATCTGAGCAGTATTTCTGTTTAAACTGTTTTTACCATATATTTTACTGTGATGTTCAGATCTACTGTCCATTCAAATGGATGTTTTTTTTTTTTTTTTAAAAATCCAAAATAAAAGCTCTTAATTCCTTGATTTTTTTACATTTATCAGTGAAATAGCATCTAAAGTTCACCTTTAAAGCTGTTTCAACACAAATTTTGTATTTTAACAGCATGATTTATAGACAAACATGCCTTGTTCTTTCTGGTTTTGTCAGTCGGCCATGCTTGTTAAAGGAGGCGGCACGTCTCCACTTCAGTCCAGTAAAAATGACCCCCTGTGACTGCTATAATATTAACCCTTTCAAACCTGAGCAAAGTAATGATTTCTTTCAAAATATGAAAAGAGGACAATGAGTAATGACACAATAGGAAATTAGTTAAAAATTACATTATAATTGGAAAAGAAGCAACAATAAAATAAAAAATAAAGTTAAGGAAACAAGAAAATTACCTTAAGAAACTGCTAAAAATAAATAAAAATACTTTTTTTGTAACATTTTCCCTATTTTTTTGATAATATCTAATAATGTCCTTATAGCTATTGTTTAATTTAATTTCTTGTTGCCTTTTACATTTTTTTATTTTTATTTTGTGGCAATTTTTTTCAAGCAATTCTTGCCAAGCTGCTCATTGCATTGTCCACGTTTTCTTTGGGAAAAATACTTGTGAAAGGCATCTGAAAGCCAGACAACGAAATGGATGGCGACCAAAAAAAACCCCCAAAAAATAATGTTAAAAAAGAAATAAAATTTAAAAAAAATTAAAAATACTTGTTTTTCTGTAACATAATTCTAAATATGTAACAAAAGATTATGGATATAGTTTTCTAGACATTTTCCCTATTTTTTGATC
>NW_024631667.1:0-3064 GCF_008729295.1 Plectropomus leopardus
TACCATTTTTTACCCTGCGTTACAGGTTGGGTTTTTTGGGGAGCTTTTCTTTCGTCGATGTGAGGGTGTAAGGGCAGAGGGATGTCGTATGCTGTAAAGCCGTCTGAGGCAAACTGTGATTTGTAATAATGGGCTTTATAAATAAAATTGACTTCACTTCACTCTAATATCATCAGCAACAACCCATATCATCTGCTACTCTCATAATCTTGTTGCGTCTTTTGGTTTTATTTTTCACAGCTCAACAATGAAGGGATCAGCCAGTCACAAAACTGTCGACCAGTCTTCCAACCCCTTCCTTCAAATCTACTACACATCTGAGGTGAGGAACGCACACACACACACACACACACACACACACGCACACACACACACACACACACACACACACACACACACACACAGATACAGTAAATTATGCATTAAATTAAAATGAAAGAGAATGTCTCTCTTGTGCAGCTGGTGCTGTTTGTGATGTCTGTTGGGAATGACCTCTTCTTCTGTCTGCTGTACCTTCACGATCACATCCAGGAACCTGCAGGTAAGATTTTCCTTCTCCTCAACATCTGATGCACACAGGAGGGATCGATATTTAATCACTAAACTGATGGGTTTCAAGATTGATTTAGAGGCAAAAGCTGGGACTTGGACCAGTTGATTTTCTATCTAGAGATGGAACTAAATTGGGTAAAGACATCCAAAATATGAGGAATGGAGGAGGGGACATTGTTCTTGTACAGTAGCATATCATCAGTAAATAAGGAAAAAGAATGATGTGCAAAAAGTGATGGATTCAATAAAGGAATGCATGTTTTGGGCTTGAGGTTTTAGAGAAAAAGAAAATAAAAGAGGGGAGAAAGTACAGCCCTAAAGGTAGCCTGTAGAGATGGAGATAGGAGTAGATAAAATGTTGTTGGCTGACACCATGGATAAAAGAATTGAATGAAGTACCTTAATCAGATGAATAAAGCCTCACCTGAGGCAAAATTTTAAAGCATCTCCCACAGGTATTGCCTCTCGAGCCAATCAAAGGCTTTTTCAGCATCCAGTGACAACACAGCACAGGGTGTATAAATGTCTTTTCAAAAGTGTAACACATGAAGTAACCTGCAAATGTAATCTCCTATGACCTTATTAAACTGTTCTGGTTGTGGTGCACGGCCAGTGTCTCAATCCTAGAGGCCAATACTTTGGCTTTTCCTTCAGCACATGAAATGCTTAATGGTTATATAGATAGTTCATAGACTGGGATCCTTATTTCATTTAGGTAAGACAGTAAGTAAAGCCATGTTGACGTCGCTGAGAAAAAAACTATTTAGACTGCATCAAGAATTATATCTAACATGTAATGTCCAACCTCATCCTATGACATTGAGTAAAGCTCAGGTGGAATACCATCCCAACCCCGAGATTATTCCCTCTTCACACCAATGACAGCCACTTTAAGCTTATTTAATGTAATAACAGACCCCAAGAAGTCACTGTGTGATAAATAAGGGATGTTTGGGTTTCCCATAAAGTTTTTACTCTTTAACACTTCTTGGCGAGTGTTAAGTACATGTCGAGTGGATCCCAGAATCAGTTTCAGCCTGGCAGGGTACAGCAAGAACATCTGGAACCCCATCTTCCTTACTGCCTCTGTAGATGTGGAGAATTTGGTGTGATGTGTGACGTGAAGTTGCTATCATCGGTAGTGAAGTGGATTTCTTTGCTACCAAGTTCAAAGGGAGCTTGTCAGGCAGCCTGAAGGATATTGTCACAGTTGGAAAAGTAGAGCATTATATAGTTAGGGCTGTATCAGAATCAGAGTTATGTCAGTCGAACCAGATTCAGCTGTTTGATATGAGTAATCAGCAATTTGTCTTTTACACATATAAGACACCACAGCTTGAGCAGGGCCCACCAGCCGTGTTCAGTGTGACATTCACTGTGGGCATTCACTTAATACAATAAACAAGCTAACTGTGCCAGCAACGGATCACAAATGTGCAACTTTTTTTTGTTGTTGCTGATACTAGATATCTAGCAAAGCCAGAGACTGTGTCATGTCAAGTTCTTCTAAGCAGAAGAGAGAAGATAATGTTGTCTCTGAGTCTAAATGTGAAGAGTCTCTCCTCTTCTGTGGCACTGCATTGTGTCCACAGCAGCCTGTATTAAGGAGCAGTTGAAAATCAAGAGCACTCACAGATTTCAGCAAAATCTGGGGACCAAAACGTCGTAAGAGGTACATTGCAAGCAAAACAAACAAAAAAAAAAACAACCCACAACTGCTTGACTTAAAGCAATCTCAGTTGACTTAGGGGTCTCTGCCTGATGATTCACTCACTTTCAGGGGGCTGCCCTAGTGTGAAGCATCCATGTTTTCGCAGACATGGATGTAAACTGTAACAGCAACTTAACAAGTGTGCAGAGGCATAAAGCTGTGAGGCAGAAATTTTAGTTCTACCACAATTTCATGATCATACTCACACTTTTACAACACTTTGAATGCGGGACTTTTACTTGGAACAGAGTTTTTTTACTGTGGTACTAGTACTTTTACCTCAGGATAGGCTCTGAATACTTTCTCTGCCACTGCTTCGTCATATAAACATAGGCTTTTCCACCCTAAAAACTACCTAATCACACATCTCTGCTCTCTTTGCTACAGCCTGGTTTTACTGGCTGCAGGGAGTGTGCGGGATCATCTGCCTGCTGAAGACCGCCTTCAGCCTGGTGCACCTCTTCGTTGGCGTCAAAAACATGGCTGCCATCGACAATGCCAAGCGAGAGGTGAACAGGAAGACGCAGTTAGAGAAAGAGAAAGAGAGACAGGAATGAGTGAGAGCTTCAGCAACATTTTTTATCATTACTATGAGTGTGTAATGGTAAACTTTAAAATTATTATAAGGGTGTAATGGTAGACTTTTTGTCATTAATATAAGGGTATAAAGGCAAAGTTTTCAAAATTATTATAAGGGTGCAAAGGTTAACTTTTTTAAAAATTATTAGGAGGTTGTAACAGTAGACTTCTTTATCATTATTATAGGGGTGTGAAGGAAGGCTTTTTTAACATTATTATAGG
>NW_024631668.1:0-3068 GCF_008729295.1 Plectropomus leopardus
CAACAAAGCTGAACAAATAAAAGGTAAAGCATATACAGTACTATTATGTACACAAGTATATGAAGAAATAAGCATTTCTTTAAGTTGTTAACAATATAAACAGAGCAGAGAAATGAATATTGAATGGGTGGATATATACTGTATATGCATGTAAGAATGTCTATACACAGCATTTAGGATTTATGTAAGACAGTTCATTTTAACGGTAAACATATCATGTATGATGGAAAAAAGTGGATGTTTTAGCGCACGGTTTTTAGTGTTCATCACAGCGATGGCCTTTTGGAAGAAACTGCTCTTGTGTCTTGTTGGTTTGACATACAGTGTTCTGCACCATTTCATAGCAAACAGGTTGCTTCCACGGTGTAATGGGTCTGCACTGCGCAGAACTCAATACTGACGTGAGACCACGTCATTGCTTTTCAAATCCCAAGTCAAGCAAGGCTCGTCCTGAGTCAAGTCCCAAGTCCTAAACTTGAGTTTAGAGTCCTAAACAAGTCATAAGATGCTGTTCAACAAATACAATTTTAACAACAAAGAAATAAAAAACTTGAATGCTTCTTGAAAGTTACATCTATTTGTTAGAAGCTGATGCATCTTTGTAATTTTTGATTCGAATACTGCAATTCATTTTTGTTGACCCCCTGTGTAGCTTTTGTATGCAAACTAAATTATCTTTGGCATTTTTTTTCACACTGGCCATCAGTAATGTCATATCAGCTCTTCATGGCTCTCTCCTGCAACTAGACTGGATGCTGGATCTGAAGAACTGAGTGATGACTTGCTGAGAATGAAAAGCATTAACATTAGCTGACTTCAGAAAATACAGGGAGCTGAATTTATTTTTGTTGAAGCTGGTGTCAGATTTAGCTAACTGGTATGTGAGTGCAGAGTAAAAAAAAGCGGGCTATAGAAAGAGAAAATGTAATTTAGATGAAATGAGCCTTTAAGGTGAAATAAAACTTTTTGCAGTATTCATATCCTGGTATCCTGTCACACCCAGGAGTTTCCTGAATGAACATTAAATCATATCCTGCAGCAAACGCGTCATTATCAACAGTGCACACACGGAGACAAACTTTTAAACATTAACTTGGAAACGTGAAACTTCTCACCTGCTACATGAAGTGGTCTGCTGGTCGTCATTTGGATTCATCTTCCCTGTAAAGAAAATATAGGCCTAGTGATCGACAACGAAACCAATCCCTAAAACCACATGAACGGTACAACCGCAAACTTAGGGTGTACCTTTATTCTGAAAACTTAACTGTAGTGAGGAATTATCCTTCCCAAAAACTCAATTCAGACACATTTTTCTAAATTAAGACGACTCCATCGTGATTCAGACAGAGCGGCACACAGCACCAAAGCGCGCACAGCAGGAAAAGGGAAACATTTAGCAATGTACCCTCTAGATTTACCAGCAAGACCAACAAAACAAGAGATCTAAACACACATATCTACCTTCGGCGTGTTGCTGCTCGGCTGCTGCTGCTTCTTGTGTTTCTGACAAATCAATTTCGCTTAGTGAACATCTGACGTCGGCACCGTAACGTGAGCCACGATGATGTGACGCAGAGCACGTCACCAACAGCACACGTGCAATTATCACGGTCACTGATGTCCGCAGAGCGACAATCCCCATGTTGACCAGTGACCATCCCTCCATCACAAAAAGGCCCTGTCTTTATGTTTTATTTATATGCACACCAGGTTTATGGGATGGAGCCGATGCAAAAAAAAAAAATAAAAAATAATAATAATAATAATAAAAAACGCATGACAATAAGACTTTTTACCACAACAAACAGCAAAAATATTTTTAAAGAAAAAATGCCTCTCAAATGTTGCTGGTTGGTTTAGTTTTGGGTTTTTTTTTGTTTTTTTTTTAAATTTAACTGAATAGAAATGTATTTCAAACATGTAAAAACAGGACAGGAAAGAATGAACACGTAAACATATAAACATATAAACATGTTCAAAAAGGAGTGGGAAGAAGTGCAAACGTATTAAATCCCACCCCTTCTCCATCTGTTATTGAAAAATTATTGACTTGCTTCCATTTTTAAATAAATTGAATTTCTTAAACTATGAAAACTATATACAGTATAATCATATATGAACCTTACATGGTTGTTTACAGAAAAAGAGGTAGAGATAGAAAAAGGAAATAATACAAAATAAATAATTCTATAATTATACAATATTTCCTGTAAACACCTGGTGACTGTCACACCCCTTCTTCGCCCATGTACCTCATGAAAATCATATTCTTGTACATATTTTTAAATTGCTTCATGTTTGAGCATTGCTTCAACTTAATCTTTTAAACTTTTCCATAACTGTGCACCACAGATTGAAATACAAAAACTTAATAGTTGTCTGCACCCTATGTAAATTTCAAAATTAAAATTTCAAATTTTCAAATGTACCCCCTTAAATTACAACGGCCATCTCCATCTCAGAAAAATCTTTGATGATGATGATTTTATTTGTGTTCAGTTTGCAATTCCACAAGATCCATGAAAATCATATTCTTGTACATATTTTTAAATTGCTTCATGTTTGAGCATTGCTTCAACTTAATCTTTTAAACTTTTCCATAACTGTGCACCACAGNAATTTCTTAAACTATGAAAACTATATACAGTATAATCATATATGAACCTTACACGGTTGTTTACAGAAAAAGAGGTAGAGATAGAAAAAGGAAATAATACAAAATAAATAATTCTATAATTATACAATATTTCCTGTAAACACCTGGTGATTGTCACACCCCTTCTTCGCCCATGTACCTCATGAAAATCATATTCTTGTACATATTTTTAAATTGCTTCATGTTTGAGCATTGCTTCAACTTAATCTTTTAAACTTTTCCATAACTGTGCACCACAGATTGAAATACAAAAACTTAATAGTTGTCTGCACCCTATGTAAATTTCAAAATTAAAATTTCAAATTTTCAAATGTACCCCCTTAAATTACAACGGCCATCTCCATCTCAGAAAAATCTTTGATGATGATGATTTTATTTGTGTTCAGTTTGCAATTCCACAAGATCCATG
>NW_024631669.1:0-1688 GCF_008729295.1 Plectropomus leopardus
AAAATGATGTAATTTCAAATTTTAATATAATATGAAACTTTATTTCTATGCAATTTTCAAGATAAATATAAATTCTTTCATATTAAGGTTATTGTTTCAGATAAAGACCTATTTATTTAGCATATAATTAGGCGTATATTTCCTGACATAAAAAAGTGTGCAGTTAATACACATTTTTGTTCAAAATGTACATGACCACTATTATGATGATAATGATGATGATTATTTTTTCTCATGCATTCCTTAATTGTTATATTGTTAACAATTTTTTTTTCTCGTGGAAATTTGGGAGCTGATCAAAATGTGCAGCTGTTATACAACCATGATAAAAATAATCAAGAAAGAAGCATTAATTAAATTCTGATAATACTGTATATTATGTATTTTCCATTTTCAGTGGATACTGTAAAACTACATCAGTCAATCTTAAAATTCTATCCTTATCTTTTTGTCTGTTCAAAATACAGTTACAGTGCCATTTTAAGTATTGAACGTGTATCATTATTATTATTAGTAGTAGTAGCATTACTGTGTAGTTGTAACAGTGAAAGATTTGTTTCATTTTATATATTACATGTGTGATATTACACTGTTCCTTTCAATTAATGTGTGCATTTTATTCCTCATGTTTATATTTTTGTTTTATGTCATTTCAGAGCAGTTCTTTTAGTTGTTAGTTTGTATTTGAATTATTTGAATTGTAAAAACAATATTATAATAAGCCATAACCATCAGTATAACAGCTCTCAATAAACACTTCCATATGTATTGTTTTATCTTTAATTAACTGTACTTCGAATAATACAAAACTAAAAGGCTATGGTTGACTATAATTTGGAAGTTTAAAAAAGTATAAAATGGAAGTTTGAGATTAAGTATTTAAATAGCAATATTTTCTTTATTCCCTTGATTTTGCATACCTGTGTCAGGTGATTGCTAACTCCATGTTATCTTAGAAGACAATAAAAATAAATGACTTTAAAATAGCAATAATGTAAAATCACTCTACCACCAAAAGGCTTTCCATAAATATTCCAATGTAACATTTAATATTCAGTTTATTCCCAAATGACTGGCTAACAATCACAAATATGTTAGTGTGTGTTTTTAGTGTGTTATTGACTGCCATTATTGCTATAACCTTGCACACACACACACACACACACACACACACACACACACACACTCACACAGCAGTGTGCCCACTAAATGTAGCTCTGATCTCAAAGCACCTGAAACCAGTTTATGTCCTGCAGAGAGAGAGACAGAGAGAGAGACAGAGAGAGACAGAGAGAGAGAGAGAGAAAGGCGACAGATGAAAACAAATGAAGGTGTCAGAAACAGGAAGAGAAAGAGAGGAAGAAGGAAAGCAACAATAAAGGCCAGATGAAGGATAGACAGAACAGAGAGAGAGAGAGAGAGAGAAAGAGAGAGAGAGAGGGAGGGTTAAACATAGTTCAAGGGTTCAATATGTGTTCACACACACTCATGCATGCACACACACACACACACACACACACACACACGTCAATTTTTTGAGGTACCTATGCAATGGGAAACAAATGTGTGTGTGTGTGTGTGTGTGTGTGTGTTTGAGTCTTCCAGCATATGATACATGCTGGGCGGTATCTGTGTGTGTGTGCGTGTACAGTATGCATAAGTGCACGCATGCCTGCAGAGGCCTTGGT
>NW_024631670.1:0-3928 GCF_008729295.1 Plectropomus leopardus
TAATGCCAGTTTTGACAACAAACTACAGTATGAATTCTTATAATTCTTATAATTTTTATAAATTTTTATTTTTTATTAATTAAAGTGTGATGTTTCAATGCATTTTTGGACAACATGCTGTACTAAGACGTCATATATAGAGTATGGCCATTTTGGCCTTTTTTTCAACATGCTAAATTATGACTTCTGGGCTTTTTTTTGACTTTGTATACCATGACAGGTCTCTACAGGCTATAATAAGTCATTTTCAGCCATTTTTGGGACATGTCAAAATTTGACTCTTTTCCACATACTGCAGTATTTTTTCGACATGCTAAATTATGAAGTTTTTGGCCTTTTTTTCAACATACTATGACTTTTTTTGTGCCATTATGGACCACATGCTATAGTATGACCTTTTTTTTTTTTTTTTAATGTTTTTGACATGTTATAGTATGACCTTTTTGTCTTTTTTATTGGACAACATGTTATACTTTTACTTTTTATTCTATTTTGGACATAAAAAAGTAAATGAATGGTGTGTCTGATATACAATATGTCTTAAAACGTTTCAAAATGTTTTCATATGGTATTTAAATTTACTTGTTTTTTTGTGTTTTTTTTATGTCTAGCTTTACTAATCAGTGTAGAGCAACAGATTAAAGCTGCATCTACCTGAACGTCAAACTCTTCAAATCCAGAAATCAGATTGCAGGTCTGAAAGCAGAGAGGGAAGACAAACAAAGACAGCAAGATTTGCAGACAAACAGACAAAGAATGCACCGGAAACTTGATTTAAATAGGAAAAAAGTTTGCAACAAAGCTCTGATGTCGCTTTAGTACATCCGTCAAAAAATATCAAAGTTTATCATGAGTGTAAAGTACTTCATGCTGATGATGTACTGAAGCAAAAGGAGCAGCAGCTCTGATTCCACTGAAGAAAAACAAAAAAATATTTGACTTGTCTTAAACTCACCACGGCATCGATGTCTCTGGGACTGACATACTGCGACAAAACTTTGTAGTCGTCAGGAGACATCGGCATCATGTTGTCCTGCAGTCTGGACGGATGTCTGCACAGAAGAACACAAATATTAACCCAGTTCAATCTGTTTCTTAAATAATATGTTGACATTTATTTGAAATACTTACACTTCAGAGACAGATATGAGCTCTGTCTTCATGTAGCCGCTCTTCTCCGGACCGTTCTCCACGTCCATGGGCTCTGGAGCTGGAAGCAGATTTGAGCGTTAAAAAAATGTAACGAAGTTTTGAATAAAAATGTGTAAATTTTTACGAGTGAAATTAGAGACAGTGCACAGTAATCAGATACATGTATTCTATTACAACAACTGTATTTATACTAGTGCAAAAATTACATTTGACGTTGTTGGAAATTAAATTTATTCTACTGCATGTTTACATTAATACTAATCCAATAATTATATGTCTTCTAGTCCAATAATAACATTAATTATTATTAACTTTTATTATTATTATTGATAATTATTTTTTTCCAGAACAACACTTACTTTTTTATAATGCAATAATTACATTTTATTCCTGAGCAAAAATGTACATGTATGGTAATGCAATTATTACATATATTCTTGTGCCATAACTACATTTAATGTTATGCAAATATTTAATTTATTTTAGAGCAAAAATGTAATTTATTCTCAAGCAATAATTATATAAATTTGAGGGCAACAATAACAATTATTTCAATACAATATTTACATTTATTCTGATGCAATAATATATTGATTCTGGTCCAATAATTAGATTTATTCTAGTGTAATGATGAGTTTTTTCTAGTGCAAAATTGCACTATATATTTTTTTTTGTTTTACATAATATTTTAGACCCCATGATTTTGACTGTGAATTTTTGTTTGCTGAGGTTATTATGTTTCTTTATTTTATGTTTTCCTGTGTATTTTTATTGCACTGATCACAAGTTTATCGCCTAATTTTGTTGAGTGTACAAATACAATAAAAGCTTTATTAATTAAAATCCTGCTTTCAAAATCCTGCCAAAGTAAAAGTACTTAAGTATTATCAGCAAAAATACTTAACTGCTGAATATTTGATAGTGTTTTATTTTTACAATTCATGGGATTTCAGAGTTCTGCAAATTTTCAACATTTTCTGTCTGTTTCTCCGCTTTAAAGGAGTTAATTTGCATTATTTTGGACTAACTTTGTGGAATTCGGTGAATAGTAAGGTCCTTTTGTAAAAGGAAAGTATTGGTGACTCACTCTCAGAGGGTTTGGGGTAGTATTTCCCGAAGGCCTTGTCTTTGGGGATGTTGGGGTAGAGGAAGCGGAGCGGGTTCTCCGGGATGTTCTCGGCGGCCATCACCTTGTATGTGCGGATGATGTCGGGCAGAGAGACGGCGGTGAGCTCCTTCTTTGTGTACGGCTCCACGGAGTGGAAGAGAGGCTTGTCTGGGTTCGTAAAGAGACACATTTTCATCAGTAATAATATATAAATAAGTAATGATGTCCCAAAATCTACCTCATCTACATGTATATCGTCTTTTTTTCATTTCTGCAAAGACAAACAGTTAAAAGTGTAAAATTCCGAATAAATCATTGACATTTGGATGTTTTTTTTTTAAAAATCCCCTTGTATTTGTCACTTCATGTTGCAGAGTTGACATGTTTTTTCTCACCGTGGACGTCATGTTCGATCCAGGTGAAGGTGATGGCGCCCTCTTTGCTGCTCTCACTGAATCGGAGCAGGAAGGTACCGGGACACTTATCGCTCAGCAGAGCTTTCTCCCGCTCTTTGCTGAGGAAGCCCATGATGGAGCTGCAGACAGAAAACAGCGAGGGTTGGAAATTAGAACCAGCCAAGTGCTGGTAAAATCCACAAGTGGCTGCTAGATTTGCTTCACTAACCACCGAAAATCACAACCGAAATCTACAGAGTGGCTGGTAGATCTTAGCTATGGTGGCAGCTGGACAAAACAATTCATGTCCAAGCCTGTGCACTGTATCTCAGAGGTAATACTGTTCACTTTACTGCAGTCTGACAGCTTTCTTTACAGTTTTGCATGCAGGACAAGTCTATAAACAATGCTTTGTTTTAAATTAAATTACCCAACAGTTTGTGCAAATTGTAAAAAGTATTTTTACTACTAACTGACGGAAAATAACTCACACAGTCCATAGAAAATAGCAGCAGCACTCACCCGTCGTTCCAGAGGGAAAGCAGGTGTCTTTTAATCAAATCCAGGATTCCTTCAATCCACAACCAGAAGGGGAAAGCTTTCTCGTTTGCACTCTGCTGCTGGACAAAAAAAATTTAAAAATAAAAAGTTTAGTTTCCCAAAGATACTCAACAGAGCAGAAATACAAAAGAATAAATGCACAACTGACAGATAGTGGTGACGTTCTGATCTCCTTTTTTAAACCCGAAATCTCTCAGACCAGCTGCTCCTGTCTGTCCTGCGATCGAGACTAAAGAGCCGTCCACACCAAGAACAGTAAGTTTAGTTTTTAGAAAGTGGATGGCGGAGTCCACGCGACTACTTTAACAAGGAAAGTGTTGAACGATATCGTTTGGATCACTCCCAGAGCGATTTTATGAACGACAGAAATACTAACAACCAATCAGAATCTTATTTATTAGACTCCTTTAGACGTCACGTCTAACTTAGATCCGAACAGCTAATCTGGACCAAAAAATGTCTGTTTTAATGTTGAAAAACATGTTTGAAGCTATGCATTATTTTACTGTTTGGTTTTCTTTTTGTTTGTATTCCTGTGGATTTATTCATCAATAATTGATTTGTCTCCCTGACTGTAGCAGATTCTGGCCAGCAGATGGAGCTGCTGACTGCTGTCAGGAGAAGAAGATGACAGAAAAATCACCATCTTAATATGATGATTTATTGGCAACATCATGAATTTCAAATTTAGATCCAAATCCTATGATTTTAA
>NW_024631671.1:0-4640 GCF_008729295.1 Plectropomus leopardus
ATTACTACTTCCTGTTGGGCCTTCACAATAAATCACATACTAGTAAAAATATGTAGTCTGGTACTAAAAGCTGTCAGATATCTTGCGTTTTTAGCTAGCTGACCCTCCATCCCGTCTCTCCAGGTGTTCCAGAGGAGGATGGACGGCTCTGTGAACTTCTACCGTCCCTGGGATCAATACAAGATGGGCTTTGGTAACTCTGCTGGAGAGTACTGGCTCGGTGAGAAACCAACTGACTAGGCTGTTTCTCACTGTCCATACATATACATTCGAAAAGTAACGCAAAACTATCTGTATATATGTGCATATACAAATTGTCTGTAAGCCACATGATCGGGGAGCTGTCTCCAGTTCTGTCCAGACTCGTTCTGGTTGGACACCGAACGTGGCTTTTGGCATCACGCGTTTGTCCGCCAAATGCTCTGACAGAGTGGACGTATACGAGTTCAGAATGAGAACAAGTATCATTTAAATGTACTTAAGTACTGAAAGTAAAAGTACAAGTAAATGCTGTAAATTCAAACTCCAGCAGTCAGAATGCTGAGAATTTTAAAGTCTATTTTTTTTAACACGTATGTTGTTTACCAGCGTAAACACGGACGTTACTCCTGAAGAAAATGCGCTTTTCTTTTTTAATTTGAACTTTAAAAATATAATTCCTTTTTTCCTTGTGTCACATTCCTTCATTTGTTCGTCCATCCCTTCACCCCTTTCTCCACTATTTCTGAGGTAAGTGACTAAAATGTTTAGAGGGAAAATGTAGCCGAAATATCATTTCTTTGTGACATCACTGACAGGACCAATGTGTTAATGAAAGTAAACAAGGTAGCAGTCCCAACAGTAGGTGAGTTTCCATTGCAGATTTTGAGTGATGTCGAGCGACTGGTGATAACATCCCAGTAACCATGGTGATGGATGTTCGAAACATCAGCAGCTTTATTTCTATTGCAGCCACCAAACTACCCGTCATAATTTCCAATCCGAGGACACGTAGGCGTGTTATGGAGCCACGATGGAAAGGCGAGCCCCTTATACGTGGGAGCGGCCACGTATGAGGGATTTCTGGGAGATGTAGTCCACGATCTCACAGAGGAATTGTGGATTCAAAACTTTCTCAGTTATGTGATGCAATAACAGCTCCTGTAGCTCCTGCTGCGTCATGTGACCTCACAGCATCATGTGACCTCACAGCGTCATGTGACCTCACAGCGTCATGTGACCTCACAGCGTCATGTGACCTAGAAAGACTAAGGGTTTGTAGAATATGGCTTTTTAGAATTGCCTGAAATATCACCTCATGGAGCGTAAAAAGTTTTTTTTTAAATTGACGTGTTTCCATTAGGCGTATTTTATATTTGCAATTTCATTTTGAGGGTTGATGGAAACCCCGCTGATGTGGTCGATCAGTCACGACACCAGACTTTCCCCTGAAAACATGCGTTCAGAACCACGTGAACCGCGAGTCATTTTAAGGTGCTCCCTCACCACGTTTCTCTTCCTAAACTTAACCCCCGTAACTGTATGTTAACTGAGTAACTGCCTGTTGAGGACAAAACGGCATTCGTGTGGCGCTACTTAATATGATATCATACATGCATTTTCGCAGGATACCAAACATCCCGCTCTATGACAATACATTGCTTCATGAAACTCACTGTTTCTTTATGTTTGTTTTCAGGTCTCGAGACTCTTCATAACCTGACTAAGGGAAAGAGCTACGAGCTGCTGGTCAACATGGAGGACTTCGATGGCAACAAAATGTCAGCTCGTTACTCCTCGTTCTCCATCGACTCAGAGTCCGAAGGGTACAGACTGCATGTATCTGGATTTATTTATGGAGGGGCAGGTGAGTAAAGCTGAAGATATACTTGTTTACATACCATCTGCGAAGGCGCCGCTGCCGATTTTTCTGCCCTGATCTCAGAAATGACAATAAAAGCCGAGTAACATCCTTCACACACCTGAAGCTGCAGGAGTGTAAAACTGTACAGTCGGCAGAGGAAAAATACTTTGTACATTTCTGCAAACTATAAAAACATTAAATCTGTATGTGTACATTAAAACATTAAATCGTTAAATCATCTCACGCATACCATATGAGAAGACGTTTCTGGGATTTCAGAACTTTGAGGACTTAAAGACATTAATAGGATTTTAGGGTGTTTTCTGATTTTAGGACATTTCTAGAATTTTAGGATGTTTTTTTAGTTTTTTTGGACATTTCTATGATTTTTGGACATACTCAGACTTTAGGACATTTCCAGGATTTTGGGATGCTTGTAGAAGTGGCTTTTGTATCCAAACCTAACCACATACTAACCACGGTGTTATACATAAAGTTTTAACATATCCGCTTCATAATAACGTACAAATGTAACTTATCAGTGGTTTGAAAAACACATAACATGCCGACATTTATCCTGCGTTAAAATCGACCTCTCAGCTATCTGGTGGATCAACAACGTAAGACAGACCCATTTTGGCTTTCTTCTACTGACATTTACTGACATTCTACTGACTTATATTACTGGTTATTAACCAATATTATTTATTGATACGATGATCGATTTAACCCTACATGTTATGTTATAGAAACAACAGCTGCAGCTTCAGTACCACACATTTGTAAGAGAGGTAGCAGGGCAGCCACAGCAGCCGTGATTAGAGGCACAGTCGTAGTGTTTTTGTTAATCGTGTCATTAGCAGTTTAGTGTTGTGATCATACTTCCTGTGTGTGTCCATGTTTCTGTAGGAGATGCCCTGAGTTATCACAATGGACAGAAGTTCTCCACCTTCGACAAAGACCAGGACCAGAATTTCAAAAACTGTGCCAAAATATATCTGGGGGCATTCTGGTACAATGCATGTCACAGAACAAATCCCAATGGACTTTATGGTTGGGGGCTGAGGAATACACCTCATGCTGCTGGAATAAGTTGGTTCCCCTGGAAAGGTTATGACTACTCCCTGAAGACCATCAGCATGAAGATCCGTCCTGTGCGGTAGATCTCCAGGACCCACGTACAGCAGAATATAATCAGCTGATCTCTTGTGATTTTTTCCTTCTTTCTCTCATTCAACATAATCTCATGATGGGCCTTATTTTCCTAAAACTGCGCACAAACACAATCCATCAACACAAGAAAATCAAATAATGTGTGTTAGTTTTGTTACCCTCTGTGGTGGCTTAAAGCAGGAACACATTCAGTGTGACTTCAGTCCGTGTGCCGCAGTAGGAAAGTCAGGCCTGAAACCTTTAAATAGAAACACATATAAAAAGTCTGATTAAATATAAATCACTGTATCAACTTTCAACACAGTTTTAAAAGTGGAAAAAGTTAAAAGTTAAAAAGAAATTTGCATGTTGGTGAAGGTCTGAAACCCTGATGTGAATCATTATCAGCTGTACGGTGACAATAAATAATAAGCAGAGCATCAAAGCTGATGAGATCTGATGTCTTCATTTTGTCTCCTGCGTCTTTCTGCACGAACGCTCTCATCAGGGTAGACGCACTCATGACGGACCTGAAAACAGTTACCACACTCAATGACCTCTTAATTTATTGAGTCAGAACTTAAAGAACAGATAAAAAAAAATGAGCATATAAGAAGCAATGAATGTATTTATGAGACAATTGGATGGGTTTTTGAAACAATTTCTTGGCTTGTAATTGATCAATCTTTAGTTAAACAGCACGCTAAAACATGTTTCTGTAAACATTTTACGATGTTGAGAACCCAAATAACTAAAAACTTTCTTAATGTGTTATTTGACGCTAAAATGCATATCAAAAAAGCATAAAAATGATCATAGATTAGCCTTAATCCAAATTTGAAATACTGAATTTTCATTTGTTTAATCTTTTTAAGTTTTATTTTGACTATTCACAGTTGCGACAATGTTTTTTTTCAGTTCATTTATACATACTACCAATATTGTTTTAATACAAAGCTGGTTGACAATTGGCAAAGTATCCCTTAAGAGTATAGTCAGGGTTAGGCAAATAAACAGCTGATTAAAGTAAGGCAAACATGGTTATGTTAAAAAAAAAGTCAAGACACCGTTCATACCAGTCCTGACCTCCATGCCCTTACTTGTCATCTTGCTTCATAACAGTCACAGTTGCTGCATTGGCACTAAGCGTTGGAATAAGACTTAAATCTTGAGGTGGAGAGTTCTTCAAAATGGACTCAATTCCTAGTAAATACTGGGATGCAAAAACCTGTGTGAGTTCAAATTTGAGAAAACAGCACTTCTTTAGGTTTCTCTTCCTGCTTACATTTTAGTAGCAGTTAAAAGAGACTGCATCTTTTAAAAATCCTTGTCAGAGCTGAGTGGCAGCTAAGAAAATCCATCTGAATGTTAGGTGAGATTTTTGGAGGGCCTACTCTCCTGCCTGGGCTTACTCCTCTTTATCTGGCCCTCCTTCAGCTCTGCAAATACAGAGGTTTTAATAATGCAGCTCGATGTTCTCCTGTGGGCCTGGCCTCTGCCCCCTGGTGGCCTGGAGAGACATGACAGCACATACATATAAGTTACTGCATCAGCCCTCTCTGTCATTCAATATACACAATTTGAGAGCCTCATTTCGAGCCAATCTGATCAGCAGAGGTGTGTACGGTACCTTAAGGATGAAATA
>NW_024631672.1:0-1214 GCF_008729295.1 Plectropomus leopardus
TTTCTGCCCTGGTACTTGGCATCGTAGTTTGTGGCGTCTGAGTAAAAGCAGAGACAGCATGTGTTGCCCTAGTATGCAAGGTAAATTTCAATTCAAATAAATTAAAAAAATTAATTTAAAATGTCAATAATAACAGTAGTAGTAGTAGTAGTAGTAGAAGTATAAAATTAGACATTACTATCTCAATTTCATAGTGTGTTAGGGAGCTGGATAGACTTTTATAATATACAACTAAATCTCTGGAATTACTAAAAAGCAAGTGTTACATACTAGGCACTTGGACGGTCTGCTTTTCCTCCCCGGGCTCCTTGTTTTCACAATGCTCCTTGCAATACAAAATGAACAGAGAGAACAGAGAAAGACCTTCCCATATGGTCAATGCAATTCTCTGAGTAACCCTCTTCGAAAAAGACAAAAGGTCACATTTTAGAACAGTCATATTCCAATATGTGGAATGTAAATGGAATTAGATACTATGTTGGGATTTATTATTGATTTCTATTTAATATGTGGAATACATCGGTCCTGTCACGGAAAAGCAGCTGAAATGCCGTTATTGGAAGAATCACCACTTAGTATTTTACCCAGGTAATTTGTGTTATCAATTAGAATACAACAATTTGAAGGAGTAGGAAGTGGGATTTTATCTGTGATTTCATCTTACCGTTTTGTGAAATGAATCCTGGTGGCCTGTCTACAGTGAATAATACACTTCCTGGTTTGATACTCTAAACCATCCTCTTTGTGATTAGTTTATGGACAACCAATCAAAGTCTGTGATTTGAATGAACTTTTTGGGAATTATTCAAGTATAAAATATGCTGTTTTAGAAAGCTTGTCTTCTCTTCTTTGCTTTTCTTTGAATGGCTGCCAAAGATCCTCGATGGAACAATTAGAGAATATCGTAATCTTTTTTGAAGGCTGTGACCCTTTGACTCTTGGAAAAGTTTAAAGGCTCCAATAGTGTACTAGGAAACCTTCTGGGAGATGAGCAGTCTGTGATTCGTCACTCATGTCTCTTTTTGGAACTAATTGGGCATAGGGGATGACTTATTGGGAATGCTGATTGCTAATTTGCAAAAGTGCCATATTTTCATATTCTCTTTTTTGGAATTAGCATCAGCATCGAATAATTTGGGAAAATTAGTTATGCTAGTGATTACATTAGCGATTTCTATGCAATATTTGCAATGAGTTGTGATGCTACATTGGGA
>NW_024631673.1:0-3371 GCF_008729295.1 Plectropomus leopardus
GGTTAGGTAGGTAGTTTTTGGTTAGGTAGGTAGGTTAGGTAGGTAGGTAGATTAGGTTAGGTAGGTAGTTTTTGGTTAGTAAAGATGCAGCATTGATGTGAGTACGATATGATCATTTTGCGGTGCTGGGCTCAACACACGTGCACGCCACAGGGATGTTTATAACCTCCCTTTTCAACATGTATTTGTTGGGGTCCCATGGACAGAGAGTCCTTCTGTGGACAAACCTCGAAAAAAACACAGGCACAGAGTTGTAGCTCATGTCTTCACGTTGGTTGATGATGCAGCCGTCACAGAGACACTCGGCGTATGTGATCTCGTGAGGAACCCTGTCGAGTTCTCCTTTCAGCCTGAGAGGAGACAATCAAATAATAAGAGGGACAAACAATCAAAGGAGGACAATCAGAGGGACGAAAATTCAGAGGGACGAACAGATGGACGAACAATCAGAGGGACGAACAGATGGACGAACAATCAGAGGGACGAACAAAGTTAAACTTCATGCATTCAAATTTTGACGTCAGTACAAATGTACTTGCATTAAAAGAAACTCAAACTAAACTTAACTAAACCAAATCTAAATTGAGTATTTTTACACTGCAATATTGTTACTTCAGTTAATTTTAAAAAATAAAACAAAATAGGACTTAAACTTGTAACTCAGGTTATCAAAGTATCGATTTGTCAAATCAGTAAAAGAAAGGTCGTCGATGTCATGTTACAGCCTCGTTATATTTTCCTTTTGGTAAAAACTGGGATTTTTGTTTCCTCATTTTTAATTTTTTTAATTTCCCTGAGGTATCAAAAACGATGTTAAATGTTGACATTTTTCACGGTATCTCAAAGTACAAATTCCAGTATCATCACAACAGTACTTGTAACAGAGTATTTCTACATTGCAGTATTGTAACTTTTACTTATATTAAAAAATTGAATATAGTACTTTTACTTTTAACTCATGTGGCCAAAAGCATCCATTTTTTTTACGAAGATAAGAAACATTGCTGTTATCATGTTACAACCTTGTAATATATTTGTTTTAGTAAAAAAATGTGGATTTTATGCTCTTAATTTGAATGTTTTTCCCTGTGGTATTGAAAATGAATATTGAATATTGACTTTTTTAAGGTATATCAAAGGTAAAAAGTCCACCAATGCAACTGTACCTCTACAGTGCCGTATTTTTACTTTTACTTCAGTCAAAAAATTAAAAAATAAATAAATAATATGGGATTGTATCTTGTAACGAGTAACTTGTATTGTCAAAATGTAATATGTATATAATACTGACATTTTTTCAAGGTAGGCCCATATCAAAGGAAAAAAAAAATATCCAAAATAATTGCAGCATTACTTTAACGGAGTATTTCATCCATCACTGCAGTATTGTTACTTTAATTTAGGTAAAAAAGTCTGAGTGGGCCTATTTCTTCCTCCGCCGTTGTGACAATCATGACATTAGTGAGCGTGTTTGTCCCTCTTGGATGTCCGTAGCCTGTACCTGTCTTACCTGTACCTCCACGGGGACAGGGAGCGGTCACTCAGGTCCGTGCGCATCTCCGCGGCCGCCTGCGCGCACGTCCGCGCGTCCTGCAGGTGATTAGATTCCGGCAGTTTGCGCTGGTACATCTTCTGGAGCCGGTACTCGGTGCGCTTCACCTGGTCCGCGTCGATGCACCTGCGCCTCCCAGCAGCAGCAGCAGGTTGGGGGTTAAAGATGAGCAGCGAGCCCAGGTAGATCTGAAACATCCAGAAACACAAAAACATATTAAACACGTAGAGGAGACTGGGGGACTGCGTGCGCGTCCTGATGCTCCGTTTTACCAGCTGCAGAACCGCTGAAGTCTTCATGGTGAAGCCGGAGAGGAGACGCGGAGTCCCGCTGCTCCATCACTGCGTCCTTATATACAGGCTATTTAGACCAGATCCAGGGGCTGGACTCACGGAGCTGCTGGCTGAGTCTGAGCAGGAAAAGTGTCTCACATCGTGTCCTCCAGAGGACCACAGCCCGCCCCTCCCACATCACCAGCATCATCTCTTTAATGTAATTCACTTAAAAAACATCAACTTTTAAATATATTTTATTATTACTGCTACCTTAAGATGTTTCTAGGATTTTAAGACATTCCTAGGATTTTAGGACGTTTCAAGGATTTTGGGATTTTTCTAGGATTGTAGGATGTTTCTGGGACTTTTGGACATTTCTATGATGTTTCTAGGATTTTAGGACATTTTTCAGTATTTAGGACATTTCTGGGATTTGAGGACATTTGTGGGTGTTTCTAGGATTTTAGGACATTTCTAGAATTTAAAGAAATTTCTAGGATTTTAGGATCTTTCTGGGACTTTTGGATGTTTCTAGAACATTTCTAGGATTTTAGGACATTTCAAGGATTTTAGGACAGAAGGATTTGAGGACATTTATTGGATTTTGATATGTTTTCAGATTTTAGGCCATTTCTAGGATTTTAAGAAATTTCTAGGATTTTAGGATGTTTATGTGATTTTTGGACATTTCTAGAATGTTTCTATGATTTTAGGATTTTTCGAGGATTTTAGGAAATTTATAGGATTTTAGGAAATTTATAGGACTTTTGGATATTTCTAGGATGTTTCTAGGATTTTAGGATGTTTCTAGGATTTTAAGACATTTCTAGGGTTTGAGGACATTTAAAGGATTTTAGGACATTTCTAGGATTTTAGGATGTTTCTAGGATTTGAGGACATTTGTAAGATTTTGGGATGTTTTCAGATTTTAGGGCATTTTAGGATTTTGAGAAATTTCTAGGATTTTAAGATGTTTCAAGGATTGTAGGTCATTTTCAGAATTTTAGGCAATTTCTAGGATTTTAGAACATTTCTAAAATTTTAAGGAATTTCTAGGATTTTAGAACATTTTAAAGAATTTTAGGACTTTTCTTAGATTTTAGGACATTTCTAGGATTTTAGGATGTTTCTAGGATTTTAGGATGTTTCTAGGATTTTGGGATGTTCAGATGATTTTAGGGAATTTCTGGGATTTGAGGACCTTTCCAGGATTTGAAGAACTTTGCGAGATTTAAGGATGTTATGCAGGTTTTAGGACATTTTACAGTGGTTACTCGGACACCTCTCACAAGCATTTAAACCTCTGAAACCCAAGCAGATTGGTTTGATTTAATTTTTGTAACATGACAAAAAGACAATGGGTAACTTGACCAGAAATTTCCTCCAAATTGCAAGAAATGAGTAAAAGGTGACCTGAAAAAGAAACAAGAGAGAGAACATTTTTTTAAAAAAATAAATAAATGAAAGAATTACTGAAAACGGTATTTTAAATGATTGATTATTAATTAAAAATTCTGTCATAAATTCTGTCTTTAAAAAATCTT
>NW_024631674.1:0-4349 GCF_008729295.1 Plectropomus leopardus
TGGTTTTGTTAGTATTTTGTGCTTGGTTTTGTTAGTATTTTGAGCTCAGTTTTGTGTGTATTTGTGTTTGGTTTTGTTTGTATTTTTTGTTTGGTTGTGTTAGTATTTTATTGCATGGTTGTTTTTGTATTTTTTTGCATGGTTATGTTTGCATTATGTAGTGTCTGTTATAATTGAAAACCCCAAAAAGATATTTTTTAGAAACTGTCATTAAAATAATTCATAGGACAGTATGCTGTCAAAGAACAGTATGCCATGAAATACTCAAAGTTTGATTTGCAATAAAAAGGTAATTGACAATACTAACTGACGGGATATTTCTGTAAACTAGTGAAAGAATAATACATCATAAAAAGTCACAATATAATGGCCATAAACAGTCAAATAGTATGCTCTAAACTGGCCAGGAAAGTGAAAAAAAACAAAAAACATCCAGAAAAGTTTAAAAAGTAGAGTATACCATAAAATAGTCATTAACAAAGTCAGTGGATAGTTTGTCATTTAAGAGTCACAGTTAGATACGCCTTTAAAAAAAGAAGTCGTGGGATAGTATGTTGTAAACTAGTAAAATAATGACAAAAAAAACCTCAGATTAATATACCATAAAAAGGTAATTTTAAAAGTTAGTATCGCATGCCATAAAACAGTCATTATAAAAGTCTTAGGATAATATGCCATCATAGGAAAGCATACTATAAAATACACAAAGTTTAATAAGCAATACAAGGGTATTTTAAACAAAAAAAATCATTGGCTGATATGCTGTAAACTAGTCAATGAATAATTTGCCATTGAAAAGTCAAAAAGTATGCTATATATAGATCAAAAAAGGAAAAAAGACTTTTAAAAAAGTCATAGTATAATGTGCCATAAAACAGGAAAATATGTTGTAAACTGATCAAAAAGTTAAAGTTTAAAAAAAAAAGCCATAAAACATCCTAAAAGGTTTAAAGAGTACAGCATGCCATAAAATATTCATTAACAAAGTCACTGGTTATTATGTCATTAAACAGTCAAAGTTACGTAATACATATACTTAAGTACTGTTCTTTTGTACAAATTTGAGGTACTTCACTTTGCTTCACTTGAGTATTTTTCAGACCATTTTAAACTTTTACTCCACATTTCAGAGGTAAATATTGTTTTGATAAAAAAACTATTTTTTTTTTTATTTTTAATAATTTTGAGGTTCCTCCTATTTTTATAGTTTTCTTTTTTGATGTTTTTTTTGGGTGGAGGCCTATATTTTATAATTTAAACCCTTTGGGGATGTTTTTTTCATGTTTTAAAACAATTTGGGTGCTCATAATTTTGAGTTTTGGAGTGTTTACTTCTGTAATAATTTTGAGGTTTTGGAATAGTTTGGACAGAGTTTGTTAGTTCTTTTCCTGTTTTTCATTTTTTTTAGTTTTTCTGGTACTTTTGCAATTGGTCTTTTTTTATATTTTATAACTGACTTTTTTCCTTGCTCATAATTTTGAGTTTTTGAGTGTTTACTTTTGTAATCATTTTGAGGTTTTGGTATAATTTTAAAGGGGATTGGTTCGTTCTTTTCCTGATTGGTTTTTTTTTGTTTTGAGTTTTGTTATTTTTATTTTTTTCTGATACTTTTGCATTTTGGGCATTAAAAAGATATATATTTTATAATACTGAGGGTTTTTTCTGATCGGGTGAGGAAGAAAGTTTTTTTTTTCTATCTACAAAGCAAAACCTTTAAATTTTCTAATAATTTTAAAGTTTTGCTGCCATAAAATATTCATTAACAAAGTCATTGGATAGTATG
The DNA here is from genome assembly GCF_008729295.1 of Plectropomus leopardus. Lineage (NCBI taxonomy): Eukaryota > Metazoa > Chordata > Actinopteri > Perciformes > Serranidae > Plectropomus > Plectropomus leopardus. The sequence goes on from NW_024631674.1 coordinate 1,784, forward strand.
TCATTAAACAGTCAAAGTTAAATATGTTGAAAAATCAAAAAAGTTGTAGGATAGTATATTGTAGACTAGTAAAAAAGTGAAAAAAAGCCCTTAAAAGTCCAACTATTGGATACCATGAACCAGTTTAGTATAATATGCTACAAAAAAGTTATAGAATAGTGTGCTGTAAACTAGACAAAAATATAAGCGCCATAAAAAGCCAAAAAAGTCAGAAAATAGCATGCCAACACACACTTATTTAGAAAATAATTTGATACTATGCCATAAAATGAATGAAGAATATGCCATAAAATACTCAAGTTCAATATGCCATAAAAAGGTCAATTTTAAGTCATATGATAGGATGCTGTGAACTAGTTAAAGCGTAAAATGCCGTCAAACAGTCAGAAGATATTATGCTGTACACTGGTTAAAAAAGTTTTTTAAAAAGCAATAAAAAAGTAAAATTACAGCATGCCATAAAACAGTCTTTATAAAGTTCTTAGGACAATAGTCCCTTATAGGACAGAATACCATAAATTACACAAAGTTTGATCTGCCATAAAAAGTTCATTTAAACAGTCACAGGATGGTAAATTAGTCAAAGAATAACATGTCATAAAAAAGTCAAACAGTATCCTGTAAACACATCAAAAAAGTTTTTTAAAAAGCCTTAAAAAGTCAAAGTATAGCATGCCATTAGCCAGTCATTTACACAGTCAGAGGATAATATGTCAAAAACAGTCAAAGGTATAATACGCTAAATATTAAAGTCACAGTATAAAATGCCATACAAAAATCAAACTACAGCATGCCATAAAAATTGTTATGTGCTATAAAAGATAGTAAGACATGAAACAGACATTAAAGAAGTCATAAGATAGCAGGGCGACCTGTAGCTCACCTGCTGGAGTGAGCTTCTCATACAGGTTGAGGCCTCTTCGCTGCATGTCATCCTCTCTCTCCCATCTTGCCTTTCCAGCTGTCCTGTAAACTAAAACATGAGAAAGACGTGATAAAATAGCACACTGTTAACCTGTCATAGGATAGAAAGCCAGGAAATAGTCATTAAAAAAAATCACATAAAATTGTCAAAGTATAATATGCCATTAAAAGAAGTTCTTGGAGAGTGAGCGCAACCTTGTTGCATCACAGCAAGAAGGTCCCGGATTGCAGTCCCAGGTCCTTCCTGTGTGGAGTTTGCGTGTTCTCCTGGTGCCTGCGTGGCTTTCCTCCAGGTGCTCTGGTTTCTCCCACCACCATCTAAAACATGCTGGTTAGCCTCATACAGCGGTTGCCGCTCCTGAACGAGGCGCCGGCAGAGGATCTGGAAGTGGGCCCCCGAGTGCTGCAAGCGGCTGCTCACTGCTCTGTTAAGGAGGGGTTCTTTTTAAAAAAAAAATGTAATAAATTTGAGGTTACTATTTTAATAATTTCCTTTTTTGATAGTTGTTTTTTTTGGGAATGTTTTTTTCATGCTTTAAAATAATTTGGGTGTTTTTTTGTCATTTTGAGTTTTTAAATGTTTACTGTAATAATGTTGAGTTTTTGGAATAGTTTTGAAGCGGTTTGTTAGTTCTTTTCCTGTTTTTCTCTTATTTGCATTTTATTTCATTTTTTCTGATACTTTTGCAATTGGTCTTTTTATATTTTATAACTGTGAGCATTTTTTTCTATCTAAATTAAAAAAAAAAAATTAAGATTCCTCTGCACCGACTACTTTTATTTGTATTGATACAAAAGTATATTTTTCTTGATTATACTAACTTACTTTAACTCAAGCAAAGTGTTTTTTTTCCTCATAAATTTGAGTTTTTGAGAGTTTACTTTTGTAATCATTTTGAGATTTTGGTATAATTGTGAAGGGGTTGGTTTGTTCTTTTCCTGTTTGTTTTTTTTTTTTTTAATTTGAGTTTTGTTATTTTATTTTTCTGATACTTTTGCATTTTGGGCTTTACAAAGATAAATATTTTATAATACTGAGGGTTTTTTTCTGATCGGGTGAGGAGGAAGTTTTTTTTTTTCTAATAATTTTAAGGTTTTGCTGTGTGGTGTTGGTACTTTTACTCAAGTGAAGGAACCGAATACTACATCCACTACTGGAAACAGAGCAGAAAGTCCACAGCTTATAAGACGCTTCAACAGTCTGAGTCAGAACTTGGACCGTATACTTACATGTGACTGACACGGCTCGCTCCACTGAAAAGACATGCACGCACTCGTTCTGGGCATCGAGACATCATGAAACTGCAAACACCGGGCAAAAAACGATCCCAGCATGACTATGAAGGCCAAAGAAACATCAAGAGGTCGTTCAATTCAGACAACAAAGACAAAAACAGTATTTTCAGCTGGCTGAACACACGAGCTGCTGCTGCTTTAATCAGTGAGTTCATTCGTCAATCTTAACTAAGCGACTGTTCTTTATTTATTTTTACATTAAATGCATCGCACTCCTTTACCATAAATTAGTTGTAAGATTTTCCTAATCTCACCGTTTCTGTGTAAAAGTTAAAAGTTGAAAATGAAATCCTGGAGTTGAAAGTTTGAAATGAGACACAGAATAAAGTGATTTTGATGAAATGTC
>NW_024631675.1:0-3809 GCF_008729295.1 Plectropomus leopardus
TCCCAGAGTTATATATTTAAATATTCAGTTCTAACCCTGTTCTGAATTAATCATTTTTTATAATATTACATATTTTTAAAGATATTATATAGTAAAGAAAAATGCTAATTTCAGAGAATGTATGGTATTTAAAATTTGCCTCGAAGTCCTGGAAAAGTCCTGGAAATATCCCTGGAAATGTATGGATAAAAATGTGTGTGAATGTGTGTGTGAATGTGTGTGTTTTTCTCACCTTCAGCGTGTTGAGGATTTCTCCAAACAGATGCTGAGCCTCCTGACTGTCCGGCTCCTCAAAGTAATCCGACACGGAGACCTCGACCGTTATACGCCTGATGTTCTCACACACACCTGCACACACACGGAGGACTCGTTATTAACCCTTTACATGTCGGTGTGATCGTGTCGTGTGTGTGTTCAGAGTCGGTGTGTCTCACTGTGGAAGTGCAGGATGGCCTGACCGCTGACGGGTGTGTGTGTCAGGATCAGAGTCTCCAGACTCTTCAGGCCCGCTGAGCACAGCTCCGTCGCCGCCTGCAGGCCGAGGTCGGTAATACGCTCCAGCTCCAACAGCTGCAGGTGAGCACAGGAGTGCACTGCACACACACACACACACACACACACACACGCACACACGCACATGCACACGACACAAATACACTAACTCAACACGCGTTACTGCTGTACGTCATTTTAGTGATCCTTTATTTATAATCCACAAAATGTATTTTCTTAACATCACGATTGAGGAATTTAAAAAAATAATCCTGATTTTTAGAGCACTTTTTAAGCTTAGGACTCAATGTGCTTCCCAAATAAATCAGCAAATTGGCATAAATGCAAACCACAAGAAATTATTAAAGAAAATTAGCCTTTTAAAAAAAAGAGAAACTTCATGAAATTAATGTAACTATTTATATAAAATTTTAAAAAACATGTATACTAAATATTATTACGTCTGTTATTTATTTTTTATTTTAGCATCTATTCAGGTCATTTATTGGTCTTTTTACTTTTCTTTTCTAGTGTGCTAATTTTCACTTTTTTAAAATTAACTATAATATCTTGTTAACATTTGGTTCATTTCTCACCAAGTTTCCTGCTGCCTTCTTTCCATTTTTTTAGATTTTTTTTTTTTTTTTTTAAAGAAAATCAATCAATCGCTCGGATTCCAAAGGGTTAAAAAGTGATATCAGCTCTTCCTAACTTTGGAAAAGTTTCTCATTTGCTGAAAGTCGCTTAATTATTTATTCATTTTCTTAAATCATGTACTTTTGTTTTTTAATAATGCCACTTAAATATTTCTGATATTAGCAACAAGCCCACTTTATTGATGTTACCGCTAAAATGTGTGTAACGTAAAGTGTGACAAAACGTTTTTACCTCAAACTAAAAAGTACGATTTCATATGAATTCCTGTTTCTGTGTGTAGCTGGCAAGAAATCTACTCACACAAAAAAAATTAAACATATGAGAAAAAATTAAATCCTTCACACACTGTCAAATATGATGACATATTTGTAACAGAATTTGTAAAAATCTGCAAAAAAATGCAACTGTTTTCTTTCTTTCTTTTTTTTTTTTTTTTTTTTTAACCTACCCAAAGCAGCCAGTCCCTGAGTGCCACAGCCGGCCCCGCCCACACTGAGCGAACGGAGGTGTGGCCAGCATCGACCAATCGTCTGCAGGCAGCGGTTACCAAAACGAGTGGGCTGTTGACTGAGAGAGAGTGAGTTAAGTCATTTGTTCCATATTTGAATTATTTAAAGTAAAGCTTTAAATGTGAACACACTCTTAATCAGTTCCTCCTGGATTTTGCGATTGGAAAAATTAATGGCAATTTCAGTCAGTCCCAGAGAATTCTGCACAACTTTTCAATTTTGTCCAAATCACAACTTCACCGTACATTGTACTTTTTAAAATGGTTAAAATCTCATTTTATTGTAGAGCGGTGTGCAGCGTATTGATCCGCTCGATCTCTGTTTCTGTTTATCATGAAACCGGGGGACCGTCCCTCTGTGACTGGACTCCTGAGTGTGAGTGAGTGTTACTGACCAGGGGTGAGCCGGAGCCACTTGCAGGCTGCTGATGTTCCTGCAGCCCGCACCCAGGGCCCAGAGAACCTCGTGACCAAGAGGGTCAGACGAACTCCTGCAGACACAGACAGGCGATCAGTAAGACAGGTAAACAAACATGCAGGTGAACAGTCAGGTGAACAGTCAGGTACAGCGTCACCTGTATGTGAGCGTCTGCAGGTTCCTGCTGTAGCAGCTGGCGAGCCACAGCGTCCTGTCGGTGAGGACGTGAGGACACTGAGAGACGGACAGGTAGAGCAGACTGCCACCTGCTGACCGCAGTAGCGCCTCCAGCCCCGCCTCCACACTGCCCCTGACACAAACACACACAGGTTACCAACTACAACTCCCAGAATGCACTGAGGCAGCACGTCTCTTCTCCTGTCACACCTCGGTGTCCTGATTACGCAGGCTGTCACGTCAACACTTCGTCCTGTTACCTGTCCACTTCTGACCAATCAGACGACAGCTGGACCTGAATTAGATGTTGTTACCATAGCAACATGTCAAGGTTTTTTTGTTTGTTTTAAGAGAGATTTAAAAAATTTTTTAAAAAGCCTTAAATTTTGTTGTTGTGCCACGCTCCTGAACGTAATCCTCTTTCAGGTGTGTGTATTTAGTTTGGTTTTGCTTCTTTGTGAGGACCTCTGTCAGCTTGCATTTGTTGTGGGGACATGTCAGCTTTATGAGGACATTTTGGCCGGTCCTCACTGATCCAACAGACTGTTTAAAGGTTAAAACTTAGTGTTAAGGTTCAAGCTGAGAATCTGATTCATGTTAGGATGAGAGTCGGGGATTTAGGTTAGAGGCAAGAGTCCTCACAAGCGTAGACAAACCTGTAACGGTCATTTACCGTGTGTTTTTGTGGTAGTCCTCTCGCGTCTCGTTGGCACGTCTGCTTCGAGGCTTCAGGTTGTTCAGAACCACAGACTGGGTTTGCGTACACCACTGAGACAGAGTGGTCAGGAACTACACACAAAGAAACACAAAAAAATGGAAATTAATCCGCCGTTGAAAATAGTCCCCAACAAACACCCTTTTTCCACCTGTTTTTTTAAATTATAATTTTATGGTGAGGTTTTGTTTTGCTTTGTTTTGTTTTTTTAAAAAGGTGATTTTTTAAATTTATTTATTATTTTTCTTGTAGTTTTTTTCTTGTGGTTTTCTTCTGGTCCGTTTTTTTTCTTCTTTCCTTTATCGTTCTTTCTTGATATTTCTATGGTCTTTTACCTGCCGTAGGACGACGGTTGTAGATTATAAGTCGTGCTAACTCTGGCATATTTACATTCGTATTTTTTACCGATGTTCATTAATAAACTTTGTCCCTTTCAAAAGAAACAAAAAACAAACAAATGAATAAACATTAAATGAATAAATGAATAAAATGACGACAGTAGTGACATTTGTTGACAGTAGTAACTCTAAAACCTCTGAAAAAGATGATGAGACAGTTTGACGACGATGATGATGATGATGATGATGATGAAGATGACGTTGGCTCCTCTACCTCCGCAGACACTCTGGCGTTCTCCAGCCGGAGGCGTGTCCAAACCGCCGGGTGCCTGGCAACAAACCGCCAATCGGAGCAGACCTCGGCCGCCCGCAGCAGCGAGCGCACGTCCAGATACGTAAACACGCAGAAAAGCCCCGCCCTCAGCCGCAGGGTGTCCGCCCCCAGCTGCCTGTCGCCTTGACAACGGGAGGGGGTGGAGCGGAGAGAGGAGGAGGGGGCGTCTG
>NW_024631676.1:0-3036 GCF_008729295.1 Plectropomus leopardus
GACACTTAAAGGAGCATTTCGCCCTTTAGTTCAGCGGCAGAGCGTGATTTCAAAGGCTCGGAGGACACAGTTAGTCCCGGCACAAATCCTAAAAAAAGGCTTCAGTTTTTCAGATATTCGTCTCTAAATAACGAAATCTGACCATGTTTCAACTTGCTGTTGTTCCCTTCAGAACAAGTACAAGCAGAGCGGGAAGAAGTCCATGTCGTCCAGTTTGTACGCTCAGCTGCCGCAGACGGCCGAGACGCAGCTCGCCGCCAAGATGTCCGACCTGCAGAGCGAGGTGAAAAACACACACACACACAAACACACACACACACACACACACACACATCTGCAACAACATGAACACGAGAGCACAGAGTTTGATGTTCAGGGTTCATGAAAAACCTGGAAAATCATGGAATTTACAAGAAGCAATTTCTGTGCCTGGAATAATTAATGTACCCTGAAAGTTTTGGAAAAATCATGGAAAATTCACAAACCTGTATGATGACACATGAGGTGTTAAGGGTGGACGGTTCACCTTTAGAAATTTGAAAATCAAACAATAATTTCTGTTTTTCGCCATTTCTGGCTGTGATAAATGGTAACATTTTTGGTTATTTTTAAAAGAGAACATGCCTTTACATCGGCGACCTGCTGCTTTGGAAGGCTTGTTTTCTTTAACAACCACCAAAAATGTTTAAAGAAAAAAAAAACAGCAATACTTTTAAAACATAAAATCACTACATTTTTTTTGCTGTAAGAATAGCCAAAATAATGATAATCTCTAAAAAAGCCAAATATTTAAAGAAAAAAAATCAACAATATTTTTAAGCAAAAAAAAAATCTCACTGCATTTTTTTCTTTAAAAAATCACAAAAAAAATTTAAAAGCTAAAGAAAAACAGCAATAATATTTTTAAAGCAAAAAATATTTAAAAAAAAAAAAAAAAAATTAAAGAAAGCATGCCGTCCAAACCTGTCAGCATGTTTTCTTTAATGATCAGCAGTAAAAAAAAAAAAAAAAAAAACATTTAAAGTTGTACGCCCCTCCCTAAAGCCAAAATAAAAAATATGTATTGTTTTTAAAATTTAAGTATATTGTAAAAATGTGTTTGAGCCGTGGATGTTGTCTGTCTTTCTGTCCAGAGTAAATACAAAGAGGACGGCATCAAGAGTCTCTCTCAGAGCTTCTACTCTCAGCTTCCAGAAACTGCAGAGACGCAGTTCGCCAAAAGTGTCTCTGAGCTGCAGAGCGAGGTTTGTTTCTGACGTTTCATCGGATTCGAGCTCAGAGCCTTCCCGCTGTGAGCCGTAGCACCACCCCAAATACTTTCACTGCCAAGTTTAGCTCAATTTATGGTCGTCAGTTCTGGTCTTTTCACTTTAACAACTCGTTAATGAGAAAACTGCACGCGTGAGCGTTGTGGCTGTGACGCTGCTGCAGAGCTTCCTGCTGCTTCTGAAACTGTCAGCTGCTGCATTGTCAGCATCACGGTCCTGAGTGAGAAGTGCAAGTGAGAAACAATTAATAAAAAAAAAATTTTCATGTGTGAAATAAATAAAAAAATAATTTTTTGGGGACGAAAAAAAAACTGGCAAGAAAAAAAAAAGGGGGGCGAGAATTTTTGTGGGGAAAAAATGGCAAAATATTTTTTTTCTTGCAAAAAACAAAAAATCTCACCAGCAAGAAAACCAACAAACTGACCACTGACCAGCAGCTCAGATGCGCCTGACCAGCATTGCTCGTGCAGGCGGTGAGGCAGCTCTGACATGTTAACACGGGCGCCGAGAAAAACCCCGACAGGTTTTTTGACGCTGGCGCTGCTCACGCGGGCGGTGTGGACTGTGACTCTGTAAACTGCATTAAAAATAACCTCCCCACAGTGTTTTATTGACACCTGCATGCAGAGCAAAAACAACACGTTTTGCAATTTTTTCTTCACCTAAAGACCAAAAAACCTGGCTAAAATGATGTGAGCAGCAGCGGAGTGTAACACCTGCGCTCACAGAGAGAGCGGCGTGCCGGCTAACAGCTGATCTCCTCCTCAGGCCAAATACAAGGAGGCGAGCAGGAAGGAGGCGAGCAGCTGTCTGTACCACCAGCTCCCTCAGACTCTGGAGACGCTCCACGCTAAAGAGGCGACTGAGCTGCAGAGTCAGGTACAACACACACACACACACACCTCAGAGGACGTGTTAGTAAAACAAACGCAGCGTGAGGACGCTCTGTGGGGGTTCGTGTCTTATTTTCTGCCTTCTTTTGCATCTGCAGCTGATGCACAAATCCTGCTGCTGTCAGCGTCCTTTGTCTTCAAGTCAAGTTGTTAATGAACGTTAAAGCTTTTGTTAAGTTTTGGTGTAACCAGGTGTCAGTCCAATGTCTGTCCTTTTGTCCCCTGCGTCCTCTGCAGGTAAAGTATAAAGAGGGAGGCAAGAAGGAGCTGAGCACCAACCTGTACTCAGCGCTGCCCGAGACCGAGGAGATGAAGCTCGCTAAAGCCGTCATGGAGCTTCAGAGTGAGGTGGGTGGACGTTTACGAGGAGAGGTCACCACCGTGGTTCAGGTTCTCAGGTGGAGAAACATCCTAAAATCCTAGATATGTACTTAAATCATACAAATCTCCTAAAATCGTAAAAACCTCCAAAATTCCTCGAAACTTCCTAAAATCCTAGAAATGTCCCAAAATCCTAAAACCATTCTAAAATCAAAAGAAACACCCTCAAGTCGTGGAAACTTCCTAAAATCATAGAAACTTCTAAAATTATAAAAAAGAAACCCATCTAAACATCTAAAAACATCCTAAAGTCCTAAAAATCCTTTAAATGTCCCAACATCCAAAAATTGTATTAAAATCCTAGAAACGTATGAAAATCCTCAAAAATCTTAAAAACTTAGAAACATCCTAAAATCATAGAAATGTCTTAATTCAGTAATCTGAGAAATGTGTGAAAATCCCAAAAAAACGTAAAAATCGTTAAAATCATAGAAACATTCTATAATCCTAAAAATGTCCTAAAATTTTAGGTGGATGTTCTCAACTGTGATTTG
>NW_024631677.1:0-3591 GCF_008729295.1 Plectropomus leopardus
TTAGTTTACTAATTTCCTGCAGATTTTTGGATCATTTGTTTTTACTTTTACTTTCTTTTTAAATTTTTACTAATTTTCAGGTTATTTTCTTGTACTTTTTACTAATTTCTTGCACAATTTTGGGTGTTTTTTTTTTTGCTCATTGCCAGTTTGCTCAAGTTTCAGCATGTTCAAAGGGTTAATCTGTCAGTTGTTTAAGATTAATCGCTTTACTGTTTAGTCTGCAAAATTAATTTCCCAAAGTCTTCAGATTCCTTCTTTTGTCCAAAACCAGAAGTCTGGAAAAACTAAACGCTGAATTCCAGCAGAAATCTGGACAAAAACAGATTTTGAAGAAGACGTCAGGCTCAACTGATGGAAGAAAATGTGTCTGAAAGAGTCTCAGCAGGTATTTTAATGACACCTGTTCAGAAATCTCACCGTTCAGGTCGATCCGGCTGCTGGAGGAACTGAGACTCACAGGAACTGTTTTTGGGCCTGTCAGGAAACTCTGAACTTTTTGCAGATACGTGACTACATTTGGGACAAAAAATGACTTTAAGAAGGACAAACTTGTTTTAAAGCTCCTACTTTCAAGATCTTAGGAGGGAATATTTCCCCGAAGCACTTTTCTTTTGTTTAAATTTGTTCATTCAAATTTATATTTATTTCACTTCAGTTAAAAGCAACCCCTGCTGTGTTAAAGGATTCGAAAACTCTCTGCGTTTGGGAGCTTTTTAAAGAACAGCTTTCTTTGCTGTTTGTGTGTTTACACCCGAACCAAAACAAGACTGAAAGTTCCCACGAGTTTCGGCCGTGTGTCACTCACCATGAGCTCACTCTGCTGCAGACCCTCCGGAGGGACGGAGCTGAAGACCCGCGCCTCATGGCTGCCCTGCTCGGCGATCTCTCGGCCCTCATCCGTCAGCTCCCAGCGTTTAGAGGAGCGCAGCTCGGCTGAGATCAGCTGGACGGATGGTGAAGAAAAAAAAGACTGTAAGCCAGTGGTAGAAAGTATTCAGCTCCTTTACTCAGGTAAAAGTAGAAATAACACAGTAAAAATACTCAGTAACTACTAAAAGTACCACATTTTAAATGTTATTTAAGTAAAAGTGTGAAGTATCATTTGATGTAATAATTCGTCATCAAACTGCATCAATCAGCAAAGTGGAAGACGTCAACGAACATCGACATTTTAAAATTAAACCTTTATTTTGAAATTCCCAAACTGTGTCAGTTTCTGTCAGAGCGAAACTCTTTTTAAATAAAATAGAAAATATTGTACCTTGTGATTTACATCCAGCTAATATAATTTAAAAAAAAAAAAAAAAAGTATTTTAAGAGTTAAAAGTAAAAGTACTCAATGTAGAAAACGGCCTGTGTGACTGTAAAACGATGTATCATCTCATTAGACGATTATGACGCGTTTAAATAAAAGCCGAATTTTACTGTTGTAGTTGGTTGAGATGGAGTTCATGTTTTATCTAACGAGTATTTTCAGGGATGGATTCATCTGCTCATTATCTCCATTAACTGATCGTTTGGTTTAAAAAGTCAAGTCATTTTATTTATAAAGCTCATTATCACAGAGTCTCAGATGACAAACCCCCGAAAACAACCCCCGAAACGGGAAAAACGGAAGAAACCGCACCAAGAAATATTCATCTCAATGACTCAGAGCCCAAAGTGACACGTTACAATGTTTGTTTTGACCAACCAACAGTCCAAACCTCAACAAAAGTCTACAGAAATTATTAAAATACTCAATTATTTTCTGCATTTTTCTATGAAAAATGACAAAATGATTATGAAATTGGCGGCTTATAATAATTAATATTCTATCAATTAAATAATCGACTGGTTATTTTAGCTCTACTTTTACTTTTCAATGTTTTCTGTGCAGAAATTTTAATATGGAAATAAACTAAAGCTGTCAGAGAAATAAAGTGACATGAAAAGTAAATATTTTCCGGTAAAATGTAGTTTAAGTGGAGCAGAAGCAGAAAGCGGCATGAGAAATTAAATACTCTAATTAAGTTATTTTGCCTCAAATTTGTACCCAACCCTTTGAAACCTGAGCAAATTAGTTTGATTTTTTGAAAAAAAAAAGTAAATGTAATAAATTATAAAAAAGTGCCAGGAAAGTCCCCAGAAAATATGTATTTAGACTTATTTTTATTTTATACATTTAACATTAAATCACAGAATAAACATGTGTGCATGTGGTTTTTTTATTTATTTTTTTAGTTTAGATCATTCATCGATGATCGATTAATCAGTCATTAAGAGTTTAACCGAATATGTGAAATTTAATCGATTTACGTGTAGGCTGCTGTCAAAATATATGAAATATGTTGCTGTAAACTTTGACCGAGGATAAAACGAACCTGAACAAGCAAAGTTTTTATTATTATTTTTTAAATAACGATTAATTGATCGTTAATATTAGAGACTAATCGATTAAGAAAAGTGTTTAAAATTTGCAAACCTGTATTCAGCACATCTTGGGTCATTTCTGTGTTGTTTTTACCTTTTTTCGGGTAATTTTCTTGTGAATTTTTCATTCATTTCTTGCTATTTTTTCAGTTGTGTTTTGCGAAGTTAAGTACTGATTACTCCCCATGAGTACTGAGTAAAAGTACTTCGTTACACTCCTCCACTGCTGTCTCTTTAAATAATCACCCTCGCTGCCTGAGTGGACAGTGTTGTCCTTAAATCCTGTCTGTCCACACAGAGACTGACAGTTTTGTGTCTCTTTACAGCGACATTATTGCATCAGTCACTCATTCAGCTGTTGACGGAGACAGTCGGACTTCCGCCGTCTGTCCTGCCGGGACACTCACGTCTCCGAGCGCCTGCAGACTCTTCACAGCCCCGACGATGACCTGGTGGTCCAGCCCGAGGCTGCCGGCCGCCTCCAGGCTGTCCACCCCGTCGTCCACCTTCTCAATCCGCCGGAGGAGCGTCTCCACCACACCGGTGTCCGCCATGCTGGATCCCTGCGAGGACCGAAAGAGGCCGGATGTGACGTCGCGGTCCTAAAGGCCGAAAGTATCAGAGCAGCGGGACGACAATAATAGGAATTGGATTACCGTAAATACTGTAATATTTGTATACAGTTTGTAGTTTTAAAATATGTAGTTTTTTTCTTAGTTTTGTTGTTTTTTTAGGTAGTTTTTATTTCTGTGTGTAGTTTTTCCGTATAGGGTTTAATTTTTTATATACATTTTTTATGGTTTCTTTATTTTTGTGTAGACCTGTAGTTTTTATTTTTTAAATTTGTATGGAGTATTTGATTTTTTTTTTTGTATATAGTTTGACTTATGTATATTGCTTTATTTTTGTATAATGTTTTTATCTTTACTGCACTTTTGCTATTTTTATTTTATGTGTTTTTAAATCATTTAGAAGGCATAATTGTTTTTACCTTGAATATTTTATCTCTTTTCTCTTTTATTGTACATCTGTGTGTTTTCTTATGTTTTTATATTTTATTAAATGTAAAGCACTTCTTCTCATCCTGACAATCATCCTGAGAATGAGAGCAGAGCGGACATTTGGGGACCCCGCTGGAAACACCGGCGGAGACACCAACGGAGGTCAGGCTGGTTA
>NW_024631678.1:0-2693 GCF_008729295.1 Plectropomus leopardus
ATTTTTTTGCGAGCAATGTGTTCTGATATTGACTTATAAAAACATATATAACATGTCACATGTTAATTGTTTATACATGTACAATATGATTTCACATTGTCAGGAATACAAGTCTCATTTAAAAGATGTCATCAGGTGGAAAATATCCAAAAATGACAAATTCAGAGTCCTGTTTTTCTGCTCTGATGGCTGTGGGATCAAAAATGTCAGTTTGAATGGGTTTCAATGGAGCATTTTTTTGACCTGAACAGTCTGAATGTAACTATTTAGTTTCCACAGTGTATTTTAGACTTATTGTAGGAGCTGAGCTGCAAATTCACTGATTACACTCAAATGCACAATCTGGACTAAATGTATGAGCACAGCCAAAATTATCAAAAGACAAAAGCACGTAAACACTCGCCCTTTAAAGATGGTCAATAGAATTAAGAAATATATTTAATGATCAAATATTGTCCAAAGCTTCAGTTTGTCAAAAGGAGAAAATATGTATGTTATGGATCAAATATCTCATTGGCTTTAGTTGACTCTGGAAGTACTGATTAACTGAGGTCAGGGTGAAACAAACTGCTGCAGTCCATGTTTTTGTCCTCTAGATGACGATGCAGACTCATCTTAAAATCATGAATCAACTTTCGGATGTTGCAGCTGATTCAAACATCAGCATCCATCAGAAAAAAACTGAAATGCATTTTTTCCCCCAAAATTTGCAGTAAAGGTTCGTTATGAATTGTGGATTTTGGGCTCTTGATTCTCAGTCCTGTTTGTGATTGGATGGACTACATCAGTTTCCCTAACAGATTAATGAATCAACTGAGATCTTCTGTTGATAAGATTTTCGTTAAGTTTGAGATGAAACCCCCAAAAAGTCTGTTTCTGTGACTCGGAGGCAGATTTTAGGTGGAGGATTGAAGTTTGAATTCTGCGTCTGTTAATATCTCATTAATTTGGACTGAAAGGCCAACTTATAGATAAAAAATTAACATCAGTGACACACACACACACACACACACACACACACACACACACACACACACTGACGGTCTGTGAGCTTCCCCTCCGCACAGGAAGTGCTGTGGAGGTTGTTGAAGGGTTAGAGAGGGCAGACAGACGAGTTCAGCAAACGTTCGCACTGCTGATTGTGCCGTCATGACTTCACGTCACGTTGTGATTGGTGCCGAAACGATCAGTCGATAAAGACAAATTTAATTGGCAATTTTTTTTTTTAAATTATTTTTGGGTTGTGTTTATTGGAGAGAAATATAAAGAAATATAAACTCTAAAAGCATTAAAGCGCTGCATGTCAGTCACACGTGAGTCCTGATGATGCACGACGACAAACGCAAAAACTGTCCCATCAGCAGTCAGCTGAACCCCGTGTTTACTCCTCTCCGTCCGTTTGACAAACTGCAGTGTGAAAGCAAACCGAGTCCCTGGACTATCAGGAGCGAACGCGACCGAAGAAGACCCAAATAACTAAAAAGGGGATCTGGGGGCTCATAGTCACGTTACTGTTTATGTTCTCTCTTTTCTCTGGAATATAATCTCATGAACTTTGATACGACCAAAGTTACTGCAGCTGCAACCGTGCAGAAATGCTGCAGACATCATGCACAGATGTGAAAAAACAGCAGCTGTGCAGCATTTGAATGTTGGTCCAACAGCTGATTGTCAGCATCATAAATGAAACCTAAACTATCGGCTTCAGCTGCAGTTTTGTCCCACATTTATTCATCGCTTACGTAACCGAGGAGCAGGAACAGAAAACATCATCCATCCCGACCACTTATTATATTATCGTAACAAATGTGTTTATTTAGCACGAGTCAGGGACGTCCAGTCCTCTGCAACTTTATTGCTTTTGCTGTTTATTAATAGTGAATAATCAGCGGCCCTCTCTGCGCCTCGTCCCATCACAAGACTTATTTTTGGCCCTTTTCCTGATGGAGCCAAACTGGGATCCAAAGGGGTCAAACTGGAGGAGGATTGAGTAATCATTGCGTAACCTCCTTTTGTCTTCGTGCTTCCCAGATCAGAACAATCGCTGAAAAACACGATTGTGAGCCGGAGCGGCTTGATTTGGCCAATAATTGTATTTCTGAATGAATTCCCACAGAAAAACAAAGAGCGTAAAAAAAGAGACACGGGACAATCCGTTTGTCAATTACTGCGTGATGTAAGATGTCCATTGTGTTAGAGCCGTCCGGTTCCAGAGTCGCCCACATCCCAAATTTTGTTGACTGATTTATAAAAGTCTGCTGTTGTTCTTGTGAATGTTCGTCTCCCAAAAACAACCGAACTCATCAGGGTCGCACAATGAACTGTTGATGAGATTCGGGAGACGTGGACCCATAACACGTATAAAACTTTTTTTTTTTTTTTTTATTCAGCCAAAATTTTGTGGATAAACTTTTTTTTCTTCTTTAGTCGTGACAAACAGTTTAACATTAGAAACGTGTGCTCATGAAATGGTCAATTAACCCTTTGAAACTGCAGCAAAGTGGCTCGATTTCTTTCAAAAACATTTTTTTAACAATTTTAAAAAAAATGCAAAGAGGGCAATGAGCAACTTCAGAAATGACCCAAAAATGAGCAAAAAAAGATAAGAAAAAAGTTTCAAACAAGAAACAGTTACCTGAAGCACAAAAAAAAGAAAAATAAAAAACCCCACACAAAACAAATAAACAAAAAAA
>NW_024631679.1:0-1383 GCF_008729295.1 Plectropomus leopardus
AAAAATTAATTTTAATTAATTTTACCTTCCACTTGTCAAACGTCCTACAAACACCTGTTCGTCCAATCACCTGTCCCCCTGACGGTCCCTTTAAGTCGCTCCGCTGTCCTGCGCAGTCTGGGACGCCCCCCCTCTCTGCGCATGCGCCGGAAGTTGCTGCCGCAGACAGCAGCAGCAGCAGTGATTCGGCAGCGCAGGGCAACGGGAGAAAATCTGTCCGTTTTAAACCATGGCGACGCACTAAACGATGCCTTTCTCGGAGGTAAACGGAGGGTAAGTGGCTCTGTCTTCTCAACACCTCCCGCCGTCTGCTACCGCGTGCGACGTCCTGCCAAAAATGTGGCGTAAATGTGAGGAAAGCTGGAGGAGGCAACAATGGGACTGTGTATGTTTCAGACTGGATGGCTAGGTTAGCTAGCCTGCCAGGAGCCTGGGCAGTCAGCTGGCACACTCTCTGCACACTATTATGATGAGGACTACAGGTGTGTCGGTGCACGGGGGGGTGGGGGTGGGGGGGTCGTGCAGTTTGGTGCTTGTGTGTGCATACACTGCAGGGATGTTATTTTGCATTTTTGCAGCAGATACTCTGTGTGTGCAGGAGAGATTTTGCAGAAAGCATGCAGGTTTATAGCTTCTGTGCTGATGTAGTGTATTGTCTGTGTAGTCTAATGTAAACCTGCACTGCCTTAACCCTTTGAAACCTGGGAAACCATTGGGAGAGGGCGAGGAGCGACTGAAAAAGAAACCGTCCAAAAAACATAGATATAGAAAAAATAAAATAAAATAAATTATTTATAAAGTGGAAAAAAAAGTTTTGAAAAATATACATATATTTTCTTTTATTTCTGTAACATTATTTACAAAACTATATTTAAGAGATTTATGAANAAAAATTAATTTTAATTAATTTTACCTTCCACTTGTCAAACGTCCTACAAACACCTGTTCGTCCAATCACCTGTCCCCCTGACGGTCCCTTTAAGTCGCTCCGCTGTCCTGCGCAGTCTGGGACGCCCCCCCTCTCTGCGCATGCGCCGGAAGTTGCTGCCGCAGACAGCAGCAGCAGCAGTGATTCGGCAGCGCAGGGCAACGGGAGAAAATCTGTCCGTTTTAAACCATGGCGACGCACTAAACGATGCCTTTCTCGGAGGTAAACGGAGGGTAAGTGGCTCTGTCTTCTCAACACCTCCCGCCGTCTGCTACCGCGTGCGACGTCCTGCCAAAAATGTGGCGTAAATGTGAGGAAAGCTGGAGGAGGCAACAATGGGACTGTGTATGTTTCAGACTGGATGGCTAGGTTAGCTAGCCTGCCAGGAGCCTGGGCAGTCAGCTGGCACACTCTCTGCACACTATTATGATGAGGACTACAGGTGTGTCGGTGCA
>NW_024631680.1:0-7201 GCF_008729295.1 Plectropomus leopardus
CAACAAAAAAAGAGTTAAATTCTGCAGTCTATGATATGGACCCAATCACAGTGACAGCTGTTAGGATGGAGATGTAAAACATGAAACCAGAGAAATGTTTTGGATTTCTGTGGATATAAACCAGATTTGCGGACCACACACCTGCAGGGAGAGCCGCGCTCCGTAACGCAAGTAGGTGGCGAGGTGTTCACAGTTGTTGGAGAGGAGATTGTACCTCCCACAGTTTGCTTTGACTTCTTTGATGCGCTGTATGATGCTCTCTCTGGATCCTGGAGTGATGTGTTCGAACCCGTCAAGGTAATTGTCCTTTTGATCTTTCTTTCCCAGTTTGCTAAATTTACAGTCATTTTTCCAGCCACAACCTTTGCCTGTTTGTGAGAAAAAACATTGAGAAATACTGCATAAAAACTTGACACAAATCTGTTCTCCCACTCTTTACATTTGCTCTTTTCTTATTATTTTCGTGTCATTTAGAAACAGGCCTGTTTTCCTTTTGCACAGCAGTGCTAACCTGTAACAGTTCAGCAGGACTCCTGCAGCTGACCGCAGAGCACTGAGGCTGTTTTCACACTCGTGAGACGGATCAGGCGTGAAAACACCCTAAGGTACGTTTCAGATTGCACGAGGCAGCAGTGCGTGAGCAGTGCCCAACCTGCCTTTTCTTTTCTTTTCTTTTTTTTCACACTGCCGCCTGAGCAGGGCTGGTTTTTTTGCGTGCTGGTTGTGGTTGTCAGCGGGAGAAGACAGGAGAAATGTTTTTTTGATGATTAAACTGATGCTACCACCTTTTATTGCAGTTTTAAAGTCTCTCTCTGTCTCAGATGAAATATAAAGACATCGGTTTTACTCCAAACTTCCCTGCTTCTGTTTCTAAATAAAAGTCCTCTGACAACGTCTCTGTAGACAGAATAAGCTGTTGACACAAGACATTTTATTTTGAAATACTTGCAGGAGCTTGCTGTTGGCTGCAGGAGCTGCACGACTTCATAAATTAGTGGTTTCATATGTGTTTGTTGGAGGGATTGGAGGGATCTCGCTGTGTTTGTTGGTGTGTCCGCACGATGTCACGGACAGGCAAGAGATCAGGTAAACATTAGCAGAACCGGCGGCAGGATCAGGGATCTATGAAAACTTTTCAGTGTTTTTTTCTCTTCGTATTTCTCTGTGTGAATCAGTCTCTCTTTCAAACTTAGTGCAGACTAAGTTGGAATGATGTTTTAGCAGCGTAGGAGGAGATGGAGGGTAATTAGTGACAGCACGTCATTGCATTTCACTGGTTGAGGAGCGAACTTCTCGGCTAAGAGACTACGGATGAAAATTAGCCTCCTGGCTAACTCTGGCATTTTTATACTTATCGTATTTATTAATTTGCACTGTCCCTTTTAAATAAACTAAACCTAAACCTAATTACTGCCTTTGTTTTGTTCCAGTTAATGCCAAAAAACACCTGCTTACTCCGTGTTTCCTCTCTTCTTATCCGTTTTTTAAGTAGAATGTCAAACAAATTAGCGTCTTTTTTATTAACTCTCAGTAATACTGTATTTAAATGTTCATATTCCCATTTTTAGTTACCTGTGCGTTCAAATATGTCGTTATCCTCTTGGCCGATGTCTGTCCACACTGTTTTATTGCCCACGTAAACGGCGTAGTGCTTGTACACGGGCTTATTCTTGATGAGACAGATCCTCGGAAATGCAACAATATCTCCAAATTCATACTGTGAACACAAGAATTCAGAGCTGCATTTAATATGTTGTTCTTGTTTTGCTTTTTTTCCTTAAAACTGTAAAACACTTTGAATTACATTTGATTTGTTTGAAAGGTGCTATATAGGTAAAATTTAGTTGACTGAACTTACGTCTCCATTAATCTCATTTATTGAGATCAGCAGTTGAAGGATCACAGCAACCAGGATCAGGGTTTTCATTTTTCCAGCTGTGGAGCACCAACACAGAGAAGAGAGGAGGATTATTAATCAGACTGGATGTGATTAATGAGAAATATCACCATCAACTTCAAATCTGATATTTGAAAATGGACAAAGCGTTCCTGTTACTGCAGGCTTTAAATGAGGAGTGAACAGCTAACCTGCTATTTCTCACTCACACACACACACACACACACGCACACAAACATGCACACACAAGCACACACACACACACACACACACACACACACAGACGCACACACACACCCGCACGTGCGAGAGTGTTACCTGTTGGACTGTATTCTGTTTCCTGGCTGTAAGCTCCATAATCTGAACATTGACTCTGTAAAGTCCTTTTTCCTTCAGCCTCGGTTTTGATTCTACATGATCCTCTGTGAAAGGTTTTATTTCGTTTGCACAGAGGCCAGTTTTCACATTACAGGAACTTTTCATACAAAATGTGTAATTTCAAGCCTTAATAACATCCTTAAAACATGTTTTGAATGTTGCATTGCAAACATTCTTCCTTTGTTCTCATGTAACATTGTGGGAACGTTTTATAAAAAAACCCCAAAATTCTCTGATCTGTCATCTCTCAACATCAACAAAACATCCTCACAATGTTTCAGTCCAACCTTTACATCTTAGTCAGCCTTTAACCTCACAGGAACATTATTTGACGATGAAATGATAAACATCCTTAAAATGTTCTTTGAACATTAAATTGTTTTCTTTAAAACATTATTTAAACCTATAGGTAACATTAGCTGACAATTTCTTAAGCAATTTTCTGTCATTACAATGCAACTTTAATCTACACTGAACGTTTCACACAACCACTAATGTTACCAGCAAGTTGCAACAACGTTTCAAAGAAAACATGGTAGCCTAATGTTCAAAGAACATTTTGAGGACGTTTATCATTTCTAATAATGTTGCTTTAAGGTTAAATGCTGACTGAGATGTAACGTTTGAGTTGCAACACTCAGAGGATGTTTTGGTGACGTTGAGTGGTGACAGATCAGAGATTGTTCTTTAATAAAATGTTCCCACAATGTTACATGAGAACAAAGGAAGAACATTTTTAAATCATAATTCAGAATATGTTTTCAGGATACATTTTCATGAAACCTTCCGAGAATGTAAGAAGGGTTAACAAAAAAACAAAACAAAACAAAAACAAAAAAACATTTTTGGATGTTTGTGGCGGATTTTACCTGAACTTTAAGAAGAAAACTTGCAGCTGAAAACATTGCATCGTATCATTCTCAGAACATTTTTAGAACCAAAAATTGCAAGCCGGGCACCTTCTAGTTTTTATCTGAACTTAGTCAGACAGTCATACTTTTTAGTGATAGCCACTGAAGAAATCTTTGCAGAAAGAAAATCGGCAGAGGTCTTACCTTCTTCACTGAGACGGTGGAAGCCCGTTGAAGCAGAGGAGGACACATCCTTATATACACGAAGAACCGTACACCTGATAATATCACATCTTCGCCCAGCCCATCGCTCGTCATGGCAGCTCTCTCAGCTCAACCCTATGCTTCAGCTTACAACTATCAGGAGAGGAAGAAGAAATAAAAAATCAACTTAATATGATCATTTCTAGGCTACATAAACTTTTAATTTAGATCCAAATCCTCTGAACTTCCTCAGTCCTCAGTTTGAGTGTCATCAGGACATTTCAGGGACATTTTTCTACAAAAGGAAGTTTCAGGATTGCTCACAGTATCAGCTTCTTAATTGCAGCTTTCATTTAGGATTTAGGAGCAACCTTTGACATTTTGTAATACAACATGTTTTCATCCCAACTCATCACATGGCGGTGCTCTGTCAGTCTGTCTTAAAGGCTGATACAGACCAGAGGACTTTCAAACCTTAACCGACTGTTTACACGTGGGAGACCACAGACGTAATGATAGATTTCGACAATTTTTACTGTTACGATCGTCAGAACACACACGAGACGATTTGGCCAGATCGTGAGACCACACACTCCCTGTTTGAAGTTAAGAGTTCATGGTGGCAATCCCACAGATTTGGGATCTCAAAAGAATCTCACGTGATCAAACGAGACTTAAGAAGAAAAACAAATATGGAGGTTTGCCGTCATGAGACAAAGTTATGGATCAAGTTGTGGCCGAGACGACAAAGTGACCGTCCACAGAGTGAGGACTTTCACAATGGTTAGGATTAGGCGTAATCCCTAAAATTCCTTTGAGATAATGGGAAAAAAATTGTTGGAAGAACCTTACCTTTTATAAGTAATTAAATTAAAACGTGTGTTCATAAATTTGTTAATTTAGTACATTACACTTAAGAATCTCTTAATAATAATAATGAGGAAAACTTAGATGGAGCAAATTAACTTGTATGATTTCTCAACTTAAAAAGTTGTGTTCATAATTACGGTAATTAGGTATTTAATTTCCATGTTTCTAAACAGGTGTTTTCAGGTTGATTCCTTATAAAAAAGTACATTTTTCACATCATTTAAAAGGAATTTTAAAGTGTTATGTACTTGCGAACACAACGTTTCTAAGTCCACTACTAGTAAAACATTTTATTGATCCAACACATTCTTCCTCATTATTTAAAAGGAATTTTGAAATGTTATATGTACTTAATTAGGATAATTATGAACACACTTGATTCCTCATAAAATGACATTATTGCAAATAACTTTTTAACATCATTTTAAAGGAATTCTAACACATTAATGGTAGAAAACAAGACTGAAAGTGAGTGAAAAAATGTATGTTTCTCAAACTCTTATGACGTGAATGAGATATGTGTTGTAGTTTTCATGGTGTTTAACGTGCTGACGCAGTTTGAGGAAATAAAGCAAATAAATCTTCAGAAAACATCTGTAAAAGGTGTAGGCATTAATGATTTGGACTGATGCAGCTGCAGTTACAGTTATGGTTGTAGTTATAGTGCTTGGTGTGGATGGCCCTTTTTTCGTCCTTTTTAGAAAAAGGTAGAAAAACCAGACGTTGTGTTGAGAGTGCAGCGAGGCTGCCACCAGGACGTTTCAAGTTTGATCCCTGTAACTAAAATGTGACGCTGGCTTCAGGAGGATCTTACTATGACCTTCTAAGGACACAAAGTGTAACTGTCAGACGTATGATTTGACTGGTGGACATTTTACTGTCCTCTGTTGTAAGTGCCTTTGATATGGAAATTAGGATAAAAACCGAAAAGACAAACGTGAGCTTCATTTGAGAGAACTGATAAAAGATAAAACGTGGCTTTCTGATAAATGGGCAATGAGCTTATTTAAATAAAACTGTCGGATGTCCAACAGTTGTGCTTTTAGATAAAGTTCGGTTGAACGTCTGTAGTTGTAGTTTTCAAATAGGGGCAGCTTTGGACTGAGTGTGTCTGACCAGCAGTCACTGCTACACTGGCTGCTGTGGAGGATCAACAAAGTCATTATTAATATTAATTTAGAATAAAAATTAAATGTACTGCAGTCTCATGTTTAAATACAGAAAGGTTTCTGCCACATTTGGGAGAAGTTGCTTTGTGACGTTGTTGGTGCCGGCTGAAATGATCCTTCACTAAACTTGTACTTGGTGGGATGTTGAAAAAAGGTTAGGTCATATTTAAATTTGTTACATGTTCCTGTCAGTATATTTGGAAATGAAAGACAGTGGCTCAGGAGGAAGAGTGGATCATCCACTAACCTGGAGATCTGTGGTTCAATCCCTAGTTCCTCCGCTCCGCATATCGAAGTATCTTTGGGCAAGTTCACGTCTCTTCAGCACTTGACTTTTAGGGGATCGCCGCCGCCATCTTTAGGGCTGTTCCATTTGTGTGAAAAACTGAAGTGAACTTGGTGAAAAGCTGATTCCTTTTCGCTAATACATTTTTGAACGTATATTTGGCTCTTAGCCAATCTTTTGTTGGCGTGTAAGACAATAGACCCAGTAAGCCTCTCAGCACTACAAATAGTTAATAAATAAACATGATCAATATTATATTAATTACACGGTAATCACAGAAATACATAAATACTGTTTGCTAAAATAACATTTGGTGATAGATAGATGGATTCCAGTTTGTCAAGCCGACAGCCAGAAGGCGCCCGAGTCCTCTTACCTGTCAGTGAGAATAAACATTTAGAAATATTTATATAAACTTCATCCACTGTTTTATTTTGCTCTTTTCTAACCTGTTCAGATTCTCCATCCTTTCCGATGGATGTTACTTTTTTAGGACGTCTAGATCTGACCAATCACAGTGTTGCACATCATACAAAGTGGACTGCAGAAGAGACACCCCCCCCCCACTCCTTTTTTTAAATATAATTTTT
The DNA here is from genome assembly GCF_008729295.1 of Plectropomus leopardus. NCBI lineage: Eukaryota > Metazoa > Chordata > Actinopteri > Perciformes > Serranidae > Plectropomus > Plectropomus leopardus. Next base: position 6,246 of record NW_024631680.1, read on the forward strand.
GGGGGATTATCCCTTTATATTTTTGGATGGTTGCAGATTGACAGGAAATATGGGAGAGAGAGGGGAAATGACATGCAGCACAGGGCCAGAGGCTGGAGTCCAACACAGTCTACGGCAGAGGCCTCAGTATATGGGGCGCACACTCTAGCAGGTAAACTAGAGGCCGCCCCACGCACCCCCTTTTTTTAACACATCAATTCATTTTAATTTTATCTTACTTACTTACTTACTTTTATTATTTGTTTTAAAGAAAGAAAGACAAAGTCTGGCAGAGGAGTCCTTCTTCACATATGTAGGTCTCAAAAACAGGTGATCTTTGGAGTCAAGTGAGAGCTTGGACTTGTTATTTCTTTTGTCAGTCAGTCAAAACCAAAAAATTCCAAGGCACAATGTTTGGCAAAAGGTAAACAGTGTTTAATAAACAGGTGTATCACCTGCAAACATGATAACAGCCCACAAACGTAATACAAATCTGCAGCTTTTAGTGTAATAATCCCACAAACGTAATAGATTTCCCACAAACACAAATACGTAATACGAAGTTTCCTGCAAATGTCCAAAAGAGAAATTGATATGACATAAGTAGTATACATGTCTTTTCTGGATATTTGTAGGACATTTGTAATTATTAATGCAGGAGGTAACTGCTGTTAAGTTTGTGGGAAATGCAGATTTGTATTATGTTTGTGGGTTTTTTTACGCTTGCGGATGTTACAAATGGGCTTGACAGCTATGTGTTTTTATTTATTAATTTTTATTTATACATTTATTTTTTGGCTTTTTGGCTTTTTTATGCCTTTATTATAGCACAGTTAGAGTGACAGGGAAGGGGGAGAGAGAATGGGGAAGACTTGCATAACCGTGCGTACCCACCAAACGCAATAAAAATTATTTCATCGCGCCTCAAATGAAATCGCGTCGCGCCGGACGCTCCAGTTTTGACGCTCGTACAAAAA
>NW_024631681.1:0-5597 GCF_008729295.1 Plectropomus leopardus
TTCGTGGTCGTTTTTGCAACATTCTATGGCATGGCATATCTTAGCATGATTTTCTTTTCCAGATGTTTTTAGCTGTTTCTGGGACTTTTTTTCGACATTTTTGCCATACAAAAATAATGCTTTTTGGGTTATTTTCGGACACTCCATATTATTGTGTTTCCGGCCATTTTTGCCACATTCTATTCTATGGCTTGTCCTGGCACGCTATTTAATACAGTTTTCAGGTGATTTCAGGCGTGCTGTGGCATACAATCTGGCCAAAAATGGCCAAAAAACCACAATCATATCGCCTTTTGAAAAAATGACCCAAAAAACAATATAATAGTATCTTCAAAAATGTCAAAAATAATATGTCCCCAAAATAAATGAAAACCACATAAAATAGCATGCCAAGACAAGCCATGAATCCCCAATTCCTCTGTGAAATCGAGCACTATCACCTCCCAGAAATCCAGAAATAAGTGGCTGCTCCCGTGTATATGGGGCTTGTGTTTCCATTATCGCTCTCATAACACGCCTATGTCATCTCTGATTGGAAAAAATGGCAGCCAGTGCAGTGGCTGCAATAGAAATAAAGTTGCTACTTTAATTAAGCTGCTGAATGTATCAGCAGAGGAGAAGTCGCAGAACATCACTCAGTGGAGATGCAGCCATCTTGCAATTGTATTTTATCCACATTTTGAAAATATCGCCTCATTTTTGCGCAGATCTGTAATGCAAACCCGTCTATAGTGTGCGTGTGTGTGTGCGTGTGTGTGTGTTTGTGTCCTGCTCACCTCCTGCGTGTCTGTGGAGGACGTGATGGACGTGGAGCTGGAGCTGGTGGACATCCTGTCGTTTTTGCCTTCGCCGTCTGACTTCTCGTCGGCGCTCAGAGAGTCCACGTCTCCATCACCACCGAGCACGAATCCCAGAGCCTGCAGCGCCTGGCGAGGTAACACACACACACACACACACACACACACAAAACGTCCATTACAGTCAGTAAACAGTCTGGTCTCCACTGCGTTCAGACTGATCATCATCTAATTACACAAGTCACCGGTACCCATTCATATCCATCACGTTTGACTGAGCTGCCCTTGAGCAAGGCACTGAACAGCCTGACAGCTGCGTCAGTGAGGCTGCAAAGCGGCCATAGACACAAACAGCACAGAGTCCGGCCGTGCTGGGCGGCTCGGACGCGTGAATGTGTAACTGAATGAATAAATGTGCGTGAGGAAGTGTGAGCAGGCACAGTGAAAAAGTTCAAAAACAGCTTTGTGACTAAACGTTCTCTGTTCTCTCATCGAGCTCAGAGCTTCTTTGTGTCTTTGTCACTCACTCTTTTTAGTTACAGTCACATGATTAAACGAAAGGCAGAGAGGGAGGACGGGCTGGTCATGTGATGTTGTCACAGCAGATGTTACACGTCTGAGCTCGGAGACGCTGCTCAGAAAAACCGGCATACTGAGTTTTTATGGAAAAAATTAAAACATTTTTAATGTTTCATGTCTGCCTGTGTGTCTAGAGTTTTAATAACAGGTAATATCAGTGTATGAACACATAGAGGAGCGTGTGAGTGTAGAATTGATTAAGATGTGAAGGTCTGAGGCCACGTTTAGACGGCTCATAGGTCTCATAGGACCCGTACATTTCTAGTTTACACGACGACAGAAGAGGTGGCATTTTTTTTTAAAAAAGAGAGACTCAATTAGCAAATAAGCTGTTTGAGGTAATTTGCCTCATTTGAGATTGCATGTCCTTCGATGTGACGAGTGAAAATCACACCGGCTGGATGTGCACTACACGGTTCAAGCAACCAAATTCCATTTGTTTCCTCTCATGTGGCACAGATCAGATTTGTATCATGACCGTGTACGCGGGAAAAAAGCAAATGTAACCGGAAATTCTCACTTCAGTTTCAGGCCTCATTCAAGTGTGGAAATAAATCAGAAATGATTCAGATATCTGCAAATGAGTCTGTAGTTTATAAACACAGGTCAGATACACCCTGGCATTGCGAGTCGTATGTAATTAAATATGCAATGACGATCAACCAAAAATGAAAATTCAGACAATAATGAAACTTTTGAAAAATGATCCAAAAACAACATAGTATAGTACGTCGTCAAAAATGGCACAAAATCGTCGTAGTATAGTATATCGTCAAATATAACCCAAAAACTTGATAGTATAGTATGTCGTCAAAAATGACCCAAAAATCTTCATTGTATAGTACGTTGTCCAAAATGACCAACAATGACCCAAAGACATCATACTGTACTATGGCGTCAAAAATTCCCTTAAAAGGTAATAGTAGAGTATTAGTCATCAAAAATCACCCAAAATGACCAAAAAATGACACAGTATACAATGCCGTCAAAAATGACCCTAAAATGTCATTGTATAGTATGTCGTCAAAATGAAAATGAAAATGATTTTTTCGGTTTGTGTCGCTCATCTGAATACCTTGAGGGCCACCTGCAGCTTGGCGGTTCTCTTGGAGTTCCCGGTGGCCTGGTAGGTGGTTCCCTGGATCTCCACAGACATGGTGAAGACCGGAGCGTGCACCGGGCCGGACTGGGACAGCAGGCGGTACTGCAGGCCCGGGTGGATCTGGTTCAGACGCATCAGAGCGTTCATGGGGTGGTTTGGATCCGTCATCCTCCAGTCCAGGACTACAGGAGGAGAGAACATAAGATCCCTAAATATTTATTCTGGCTTCACACATACAAAGAAAAATACAGGTCGACCGTCAGCGAGACGCTCGCTTTTCTCAACGTGATTTTAAATTAACATTCAAGTAAATTTAGATTTGATTTGATTTGAATTTTTGAAAAAAAAATATTTCTGAACGTCACAGGGTTAATACGCACCGATAACATTTCCCAGACTTTTCCATGACTTAAAGGCAGTTTTAAGACCACACATTCTCTGAAAGCTCCGATACTCCTTATTGGGTCTTTATCGTTACTATTTAACAGCGCCTTGAAATTATTTTTAAAAATAATGAATTCAGATCATGACTAGAAGTGATTATTTTAAATATAACTTAGGGACTGCTTGTTATTCATGAGAGGGGAGGGGGGTGCAAAGACTGCGTGTTTTTATTTTGGGGGAAGATCAAACAACGTTAAACAGTTATATTTTGTATTAATTTAATGCTATTTTTTTTTAAAGAAAACAAGCCTTTCAAACCCATGTGTCGATTTATTTGTCTTTTTAAATTTGGGGCATTTTTTTTCACCCTCTAAGTCTTTTGGTGATTTATTATGCTCTAGATTTCTTTTGGTGATTTTTTTTATTTTGTTTTTTGTTTGAAAAGTTTTGATAATTTTTTAAAACCTTTTGTTGATTTGGTTTTCTTAAAAATGTTTTGCCATTTTTTTGTCTGTGTGTTTTTAAAGAAAATAAATAAATAAAAAAAAAAAAAATTTCTTTCAATATTTTTTGTGTTTTTAAAGAAAATGTGCCTTTCAAAATTAAAACTGCCAAAATTACACCATTTATTGTATGCCGAAACGGTAACAAGTTAAATTTCTGATGGTCCTTGAATACATCACGTAGGGCGGATACTTCATGCATTTTCTCGTATATATACATATATTTTTATGGTTGTGATGCTAACGTACTTGTGTGATGTGTTTGCTTTGTACCACCTGCCTGCCTGGGACAACAGATGTAAACTAGCCTTTTATATGCATATTTTTATATGCAAATTTTTACCAATGTGCACTATCCCTTTTCTTAAATAAATAAGTGAATAAATAAAAGTTTAGATCCAGCGTTATTAATAAAACATTCATTGCTGAAGCCTTGGCACAAAATAATGGAAATTCAGGATGAAACAGCAGGTGTAACAATGTTACTTTTAATAGCAAAGAAAATATTGACACTTAAAACCTAAAAAACCTGCTGAGCTCTTGTGCATGGACTCCATCAGCGGTCAATCTCTCCATCAATAAAACAAGAATAATCAGTAATAGCAGAGAGAAAACACCGGCTGATGAGATGACACCGTGTTACACGGAGCCACTTCACACCTCCACACTGCCGAGAGGTGAGGAGCTCTCTGCCTCCCCTGAGCCTCCGAGCAGCAATATCTCACAGCTGATTTGAAATTGAAGACGTGACACTCGGTGACACCTATTATAACGAAAGTGCTGACGGTCTCCATAATAAATACTTTTATTCCCTTCGCTGTAAGACCAACTTTGGCAACTTTGTTAAAAAAAAAGTACTTAAAGGGACAATTCACTTCCAGATTTAAAACAGGTATTTTACTCTCATCTGTAGATCTGTAGACCCCCCCCCCCCCACAAAAATTCTATTTCATATTAATATTAAAGTGATTCACACTGTGATTTTTTTGTGCTTTAAGTATATGTAAGGTGCCAGAGTGCAAAAAACAGCATCAAAATAGAGTTTGTTCATGAAAAAAAGTGCCAGTGGAGGATCCCCCGCGCCCCGACAGAGGTCCTAGCTAAGACCCTAACGTCCTAAAATCCTACAAACGTCCTAATATCCTGGAAATATCCTGAAAACCTAGAAATGTCCCAAAATCCTTAAAAATGTCTTAAACTCACAGAAATGTCCTAAAATCACAGAAACCTCTTTTAATCCTAAAGAAACATGTATGGGGCAGCTGTAATCGGCCCCTCGCCTCCTGTCATTTTGCAAAAAAATAATAATAATTAAAAAAAAGGCAAAAAACATAAAATCCTAGCAATTTCCCAAAATCAATAGACAAACATTCTGAAATCCTTGAAACATCATAAAATTCTACAAATGTCATAAAAGACGAAAAATGTTCCAAATCCTTGAAATATCTGAAAATCCTACAAACTGCCGATGCGAGCGCGCTGACGCAGAGTGATGGCAGCGACGCAGCAGGTCGACTCGCATCCTTTAACTTTAGCCTGACATCCGAAAACTCGCGCACAGACAGCCAAGTCCTGAAGACAGCAGACGAGTGTTTCTGCTACGTTATACCGACGTTGTGTTTGTCACGACAAAAAAACGAACACGTTGATTTAAACGATCACATTTTGTCTAGAAAATTATACCTGAGCGCACATCTTTAACATATCAATAAAGACAGTGCTGTGATAATGATTGTAATGTCAATTTTCTCCATATGGACACCCACAGATGTCCTCTGTCCAACAGGTGTCACTGAGAGAACACTTACAGCTGCTTCTACACACACACACACACACACACACACACACACTGTCTTTGTCCTGCAGTCAGTGTGTGTAATGACTGTGAGGCTCTGACAGGCACTTAAGACTCAAGAGTGGTTCACTATGAATATGGATGGAGACGCTGAGTAAAGAGATGGATGTGAAGGTGCTGATGGACAGGTGCTGGGAGGAGGAGAGGGGGAGGTGTTAATGCACAGTGTGTGTGTGTGTGTGTGTGTGTGTGTGTGTGGTGGGAGGCGGTGAGATAATTGCGAGGCGGCAGCCGGCAGCATTAATCCCTCTCTATCTCTGCCTCCCGTCACCTTCTTTGAACTGGAAGCAGATGAGAGTTGCCGGGGACGATCGTCCCAGTGAGGGACGATTTAATTACTGTGACACCGACAGACAGGAGGGAGGGAGGGAGGGAGG
>NW_024631682.1:0-6228 GCF_008729295.1 Plectropomus leopardus
CACACACACACACACACACACACACACACACACACACACTCTGTTCTCTTTTTAATCTCTGCTGCTCTTGATTGATTTTTTTTCTCTTTTATTGAAGCATCGCGGCTGAAAATACCATTTTCCTGCTCCGAAATAGAAAAAGTGCTGCCCTACATTACGCAATGATGAGTAAGACGATTAAAGATGGTAAATTCTGTCCCAACTTATCGCACTTCGCTCTGTATTACACAGACAGCCGATGATTCATTTAAGGACATCAGAGTAAACAGAGCTGACCTTTTCAGATGCTAATTTTCGGGGGAAGCGGAAGATAAGGAGCAGAAAGGTTGGTTTGCGGAAACAGTGTTGTAATTGTGATAATTATCAGAGTCTTTTCCAAATCGTCATAAAAAATGTCTAACAATGAATATTCTACATCAGCACTCGTACGACAGAAGGCCTTTAATAATTAGTTTTTAATTAGATGTCAAATGCATTTAAACAAGCAGGATGTAATCTGTGGAGAGTCCAGAGCTTCACGCGCCGCCGCAGCACATAATTATTTAAGAGACCACGGAAGAGAAACGAAATAACAACTGAAAAAGACGAAGTAACCATTAAGAGGCACCAAATGACGACATCAAGACGAAAAAACAACCAAAACAGATACAAGTTTTCCTCAAAGATACAAAATGAGCAGAAACCTCAGATATGCAAAATGGCCAAAAAAGACACAAAATTTAAAAAAAAAGAAAATTATTTTAAAAGAGAAAAAAAAAGTCCTCAAAGAGATTTTAAAGACCTGCGTGACACAAAAAGACACAAAAATGACAAAATTATCTCACAGAGAAATAAAATAGACAACTAAACAGGGCTCAACAATCACAGAGACAAAATTACCAAAAAAGACACAAAATAATCTCAAAAGAGAAAAAAATGCCTCAAAGAGATAAAAAATAACTACAAGATATAAAACCCCCAAAAAAGAGACATAAAATTACCTCAAAGAGAAATAAAACTGACAACAGAAGAAGGGCTGAAGGAGGAGGAGATCCAAAATGACCAAAAAGACACGAAATTATGCTGCGACGTCGAAGACGACACACAAGAAAAAACCAAAAAACCAAATCGTGTTAATCTGCTTCAGAGCCGCGTTCGCATCACGTCACCCGCCAGTCAGAGTGTTTAGTGGTCTGATACAGTGCAGTGCATTCTGGGAGTCTGTGTGTAAGTATATATTGTGTGTGTGTGTGTGTGTGTGTGTGTGTGTGTGTGTGTGTGAGGTTATTTTACTTCTAAGGCCACCCCCCACTCACACACACACACACACACACACACACACACACACACACACACACACACACACCCCAGTGGGAGGTGTGACATTAAGACAGTAGTGAAGAATGACTTTACCCTCATGAATGCTAACGACTCTTAATCCTGCCTCACGAGAATCAGCTGCTAGCTATATTGTGTGTGTGTGTGTGTGTGTCTGTGTGTGTGTGTGTGCTCGAGCACATTTGTCTGTCTTCATGCCAAAGCTACAAAATGAAATGTCTCTTTCTGATGTGATTTTCTCTTTAAATGAATGAATGAAACCGACACAGTTTGAGCTAAGTGGAATTTCCCGTGTTTACCGCGTGCACCGCAGCCGAGCAGCGCGCCGCTAACGTTCACGTGTTACGCTGTCACCGACACGTGTCGCTTTATTTGGGTGATCAGGATAAAGTTGCAGTGTTTATTGATGCACTACAAAGTATTTATTTATCATTTAACAGGAAGTATTCATCAGTTGCAGCTGGAACATCCAGTGATTTCCATTCATCGCCCTCAGAGACCGTGTGCTTCGTTTTATGTGCTGTTTTCGGTAATTTTCTAAAAAAAAAAAAAAAAATTCCAACTAGTTTCTTGCTGATTTGTTTTGGTATTATTTGTGCAGCCCTTTAATCTGCTGACAGACTGACACATGGACGGAGGCAGCGAGCGGCTCCCTCAGCTGATGGAGAGCATCAGAGGTCTCTGCGCCGTCGTTACCTCTCGTGTTTCACCGCCAGTAATCCTGTTACACAATGACGAGAAACCCTAATTTACTCTCCGGTCTCTGTCTCCTCCCCTTTCATTTCTCCTCCACCGCTCATTTCATGCAAAACGAACAGAATCAAACAAAAAGAAAAATGCAGCAATCCTTTACAATCATCTTCCCTCGACCGCGTTTATCTGAAGCTATTTGAGGCGTAATGGAGGAGAAATGATCCCTCGGATACTCTGCGAGCCGCAGTTTACACCACTTCTTGATGTTCTTCGGTGATTGTGCTCCTTTTGTGTGAAATTGCCCTGAAATTGTTGCTTCTGGGCTCAAGTGTTCGTTTGGTCGCACGAGCTTCAAAGTGATCTTTGAACAGCCGCTGAACCAGCCGAGCGATGTTCTGAAGCGACGACCTCATTCTCCGAAATACGGGTTAAAAAAGGTTCTCGTCGATCTATCTCGAAAGGGTTCTCCGTACGACCGAGAGTTTTCTTTGGCGTTCACTTTTGGAAGAAAGAGTTCTTCAGGTTTACAGAGAGCATGGTGGAAACCTAGCAAGCAATTTTTGGTTTTAAAAATGTTCTGAAATCAGTACAATGCAAAGTTTTTAGTAGCATTTTAAGTTTTTATGATTTCTTTTACTTCCCAGAATATTCTTAAAGTTCAGGCAACTCTCTATAAACACAAAAAAGAGCTTTAAAAATGTTTTTTCTTGAAAACCTTGAGCGTCATCACTTTTCTTGTGCTGCTTTCAGACGCGTCTCATGCGTGAATCAACCTTTGAACTCCAGATTTGGGTAGTGTCCTGCAAAATTGCAATTAAAAAAAATAAAAATTAGAACTTTTTTTTTAAAATCAGGAAAATGTCCAGAAATAATTGTCAGAAATATATATTTTAAAGAATTATTCTATATTTTTAAGCAGTTTTTTAAGTCATTGTCTTGTTTTGTTTGATTTTATTTTATCTTTTACTTCCTCCTCTTTTTTTGTCTTGTTTTGTCTTGTGGTCAGTCACCAAAGAGCATCGATAAAAGGTCTCTGCAGTTATTATCCCGAGGAGTCAAAATGATATATGGAAGAACAACCAAAGTAACTCCGGAAAACAAAATGCTGTGTGTCTAAGGAAGTTTCTCTGCTCGGAGGAAAAGTAGAAAAGTCGTCTGTGTTTGTCTGCTTTAAAGCACTAAATTAAAAATATATTCAATGAATAAAACACAGGCAGAACGATAAATATGCAAACAGAGGAGGACAGGATGTAGTCAGCAGGATTTAATATCAGCTTTTCCTTCTGGATGTTACTTGTTGCTGTTTTGTTTATTTTAATCTCATTTTTGTGAAAGACGCTGGTGCACGGGGAATTAAACTTAAACTTGGTCTTTGATTCTGTTTTGTTTTATTTCTGAAAAAAAAAAAACATTTCAGTGAGAGAATAAGGGACGTGCAGAACTTTTAGTGTCTCTTATCTGTTTGTATTTTTCTCTATTTTCTTTTTTATCTTTGCATAACTTTGCATTTGTCTCGTTGTTTGGGCTCTTTCTTTATGACGTTAATGCGCTTTGGTCCTGTTGTTTGTGCATCGCTGTGACTGCAATTAACATTTTAGTATTTTGATTTCTGTCAAGCCGTCAGACGTGATACTTGGATTCAGGTCAGACAAGTTTAAGCAATTACGACTTTAGACTTGGACTTGAAGATTAACACAAGTGTAAAGTTTACAGTAGTGATGCTGATCAGGCCTGTGGGACAAATCTGCCCCCGATAGGCTGCCAGCTGGACCCCCAACCACGCTCATATTCACAATAAAAATAAACTGATCAAACATCCGAAGATCCTAGAAATGTCCTAAATCTCTGGAAACATCCAAAAATTCATTACAGGTCCTAAAATCCTAGAAATGTCCTAATATTTTAAGAAACATCCTTACTTTCTAGAAACGTGCAATTATGAAAAAAAAAAAGTCCTAAAATCCAAGAAACATCCTCAAATCCAAAAAAATGTCTCAACATCCTTGAAATGTTCGAAATTCCTAGAAATGTCCCAAAAATCCTCAATAGGACCTAAAATCTTAGAACTTTCCTAAATTCCAAAAAACGTCCTAAATTCCTAGAAATGTCTCAAAATCCTGGAAATGTCCCAAAATATTAATAATGACTCAAATCCTGGAAATGTCCCAAAATATTAATAATGACTCAAATCCTGGAAATGTCCTAAAACACTGGAAACATCCTGAAATCCAAGAAACATTCTCAAATTAAATAAATAAATTATATATTTTGTTAAATAAAACTCCTAAATCCTGGAAAAGTTTTAAAATCCTTGAAATATCATACAATTGTAGGAACATGCCTGGAGCTGCTGCCGCTGGCCCCTGACCTCTGGTCATTTGGAAAAAGTGGCCCCTGACCAAAGCGTAGGACTCAAGTCAGACTTGAGTCACAAATTGCATGACTTAAAACTCAATTTGACGAAATCCAAAAAAGACTGAAAGACTTTGCATTTGTGCGCTGAGATCTGGTGGAAATAAAATCACCTTGTTTTTGTAAAAAAAAAAATGGATGTGTTCAGGTTTTTTTCTGCATAAACGATGCGCACATCTTCATCTGCTACAGGTCTAATTTATTCATCAAAAAACCCAAAGCCTCATTAAAAACCTGCCGTGGCGATCCTCGGTGGAACAGACGTCATCACGGGACGCCGCCGCCTCCGGCATATTAATGTCTCTAATTAAGAGCCGCAGTCTTTATGGGCGGATCTATGAAGGCGCTCGGCGCTCGGCTCGGCGCCGGTGGTCACGGTGTCATTTATTCATCAGGCGGAGCGACCTGGAGGCTCAGTTCGAGAGCCTCTCCTCACCCCGTATGTATTTAAGGGAGGATGGCGGCAAATAATGTGAGGAGACGCTAATGAGAGTGACCGAGCATTTTGTGCAGTTCACCTTCAGAGTGAGCGCTCGGCGTGCATCGAAATCTGTCCGAATCTGAAGAGCAGCTTCACGAATAAAAGTACTTATTGAAAGTTCAGTGAGTTAAGAGGAAAGTTGAAGTTGGCCAGTAAACTACAATGATTCGATCTTTAACTAGAAGAAGAGAATAAAATAAAAAAAACATAACCAAAACTATATTTCTAAATCTTATAATCAAGATAATTTTAAAGAAAATACATCTTTTAATTCTTTTTTATTTATTTTTTTGTGGTGAAAAACGAGCGCCGTGACCTTATTAGACGCTGCGACTGAATTAAAGAAGCTCGATTCCATTAAAGACGTCTTAATCATACTTTGATTAACGTTGTTTAATCACACCTCTGCACCAGATGGCGTTTCACTGCTCCGTGCAAAGTCGCCACACTCGTTACTCTCCATCCAGCTTTATTTACACCCACTAACATCGCAAAACACACGGCTGAAAGAAAGCGAGCGTGTGAGTCCTTTCTCTCCAAGAAAGAGAAAGTGGGGACGTTATTAGGAGTTTGGACATTTTCAGAAAGTGAGAACAATGTGAGACAGTGAGGACAGATTTAAAATGTGAGGACATCGGTGAAAGATTTCAGAGCGAGCGAGAACGTTTTTACAAAAAGAAAGTGGTGACATTTTTTAAAAAATTGGATATTTTTTATTGTAAGCACGTTTTTTTAGAAGTGTGGTCATTTTTGGAAAGATGGGACATTTAAAAAAAACAGACTTTTTTAGAAAAATTTGTAGAGTTTCAATTTGAGGACGGCCGACGGTCTTCGTTCTCTCCAAAGACGAAACTATAAAGCTGAGAAACGTGTAGAGGAAGAGAGCAGCGGGTTCAAACAGGCGGCGAAAGTAAACGCGGTCACAACAGCACAAATAGATTTCTCTTTTCTTTTCTCTCTTCAGAGCGGAGGCGAGGAAGCCGGACGACCTGCAGCGGATCCTCGTCCAGACTTTGAGTGAAACTGAGCGGATGATAAACTCCAGACTGAACGTGGACTTCAGGAAGCAGAAAGCAGCAGCTTTCCAGGTAAGCACAAGTTTGGCCTTTTACAGCACAAAAGACGTTCATTAAGCCTCAGCGAGTGTTTGGTGCATCTAAGGCACACAAACAAAAACTCCACAAACAACAACAAAAATAAATACAAATATAAATATAAAAACAAGAAAATTACCTGGAAAAAAGTGCTAAAAATCGATAGATAGAATTTATAAAATTATTTTAGCTTTATTTTTTAAAATTATTTAATTACATTTATTTATTTTT
>NW_024631683.1:0-2223 GCF_008729295.1 Plectropomus leopardus
AGAAAACAAACTGAGGTGAAACAACTTTTAACAACTTTCTTTCAAAAGAAGGGTGGGCACACCTTAATATAATAACAGCCGTGATGACATACAGCACAACACCCGACCTCGAGTGTGATATTGCTTTTATACAGCAGTTCTACAAGCGTCTTTTATTTGTTAACAACAAGCGACAACAGATTATGATTTGTTTATTTAATTATATTTAGTTAATAGTTCGGCAACCGCTGGAAATTACAGCTGTTGCCTAGCAACGCATAGACATTTTCGAACACTGCTTGCTAATCTGTGTTAGCTTGGTTTTCATGTTATGCACAGAGCAGCTGCTTAGTGTCATGAACATTTATCTCTGTGTTTTCAATTAAATCAGACACACTGAATACTTATATGGATTACCGTTTTAATTAATTAAAGATGAAATACTGTACCTTTGTTTCAGAGTCAATATTTTAATTTGAATAACCATTTAAACTTTTTTAGACTACAGTTTAGTTGGTACCTTTGGGTAGATCAAAACAACTATTTGTTGTTGTTGATTTTCAGTCTGTTTTCAAGGTTGGTAATAGGTCTACCGTTCATGCAAGTCCTAATGTCATAACTACAAAAATGTGTCTGATAAGTAAACAAACAAACATAAAATAAACAAATGAAAAAAGTTAAACCTGACATAACAGTTTTTTTCTTTTACCTCTCAGTCATGAATACAACATTGATATACCATCAACGTTTGAAGCTGATATGGTGAACTTTGTAAACAGTTGCTTATTTACTATGGTCAGCTGAATACTTGGATAAAGCAAATATCCAATACTGATAATGCACTTTTCACCAGTAGTAAGTATAATCCGAGTCAAACGCGTCATTATCCAAACTTGTGATGAAGGAAAATCATTTGGGTAGCTGTGTTTAATCTCCTACACCTGTAATGAAAAATGATCAGAAAACAATGGTATATGGTAAAGTGTCCTGGAGACATGCATGTGTGCAACATTTTACATGTACAGATATAAAAACTCTTTCATTCCATCCTGCATTAAGATACTAAACAGCAATAAGTCCTTTTGTGATGCTGAAAACATAGCCAAACAACAGGAATTTCTCAAAAAAGAAGCCTTTAAAGAATGCATTATTGTAGGTATATCGAACCCTATACAAAGTTTCAACCAATATCAGGAAAACTCCTCTCTGATGCAATATTCACAGGAAATAGTTTGTTCAAAATTCATTATACTTGCTAATCTAACTTCCTTCAGTTAGGCATTTGGGTTAATCATACAGTTTATCATTTGTTCTATACTGTTTGTTATAAATTGTTATAAATTTAATATAATATGAAATATCCCTAAAATATGTCTTCACTTTAATCAGTGATAGTATCCCTGAAGGAAAAAGGTTGGGAACCCCTCTATGCAGCCAGGTAGGTTTTAACCTAGTCTTGTTTTGTTAGTTTTGGATTATTTTAAGGGATGAAATATTTTATTTCATTTTCTTTTTCGTGCTTTTAATTTGCGATTGCCAGTTATGTTTAGCTGCTGCTCTAAACTTTTAGCAGAGGCATGCAGTCATGTCAAGATACTAAGGTAGAAAACTGTTATGATCTCAGGGTTGTCTTATGATTTGTTTCCTGTTTCATTCTAAAAGTCAGTCCGCTCATGTGTCATGTCTTGCTTTACTTCTCCCCTTGTCTGTCTCATTATTCCCTCCCTGTTCAGAGTTTTCCCTGCACATCTGTCCTGTTTTAGTGTCGTTTGCTCCATCCTTGTGTTACCCTCCACACCCACCATCTTCATTGTTGGCCAATCCCTGTGTTTCCCTCCTTTAGCACGTTTCCATCTGCTCCAGCTTTGTCTCGTTGTGATTAGTTCTCTGTTTGTATTCACCTGTGTCTTTCCTTTTGTTCCTTTGTCAGTTTGTCTGTGTTTGTGGTGTCATTCCCTGCTTTGTTTTCCATGCTTGTGTTGGTCTCTTGTGTTTCTTGCTCAGTTGCTTCCCATTTGTTCATTGTGCCATCCTGGTTTGTTTGCAGTTTAGTTTCGGTGCTTCTTTCTTTTGTTGTTTGAGTTACGTCTGCCTGCATCTTCAGTTCCATTGCCTGTCTGGTTTGGATGTATTTTACCAGCTGCATTGAAACTTGCTTTTTGTTTAACCCACCTGCCTGTTGCACTGCATTTTGGTCCGGTTTTTGAACTGAAACTATAACATACTATATATATACTCCTGCAT
>NW_024631684.1:0-2056 GCF_008729295.1 Plectropomus leopardus
GTCGACCCCAAATACAGTTTTACTGATCGCTGAATAACATCCTGGTTGACAGAGTGACATTGTCCAAACAAGTAAATTGAGAGGTAAACTTGGACCCGGCCATAGAATCAATGCTTGCATATCATAGTGAGTCAGCAAATACAGTAGCTTCACAACGTGTGAGTAACTTCAAGCCTAAACTTGAATCGTATCCTCTACCTTTCCTTCACCCAGTATGGCTAAAGGCAACCAGCATGAGGTCTTTGGTCTACACAATCTCATGTTCCTCCCGACCCTGTACAGCCAGTGTGACCCTGAGCAGTCCAGGAAGTGGTTACCTCTGGCAGAGTCCTTCCAGGCCATGGGCACATATGCCCAAACTGAGATGGGTCACGGTCAGTCCTGGACTAAGCCCTTAACATACTCGCTTGTTGTTGAAGGCCTTCAGAGACAACTTCGGCAGGCTGTCATTAAATAGAACAAATTGACATTTGAGCTTTTCAGTGTGTCGCCAACATGATAATGGGGGCAGTAAAAGAGTGCGTTACAGCAGGTAATGGACTATTTAGAATCAGGAGCAGTTCTGCTGACTTTTTGTACGTGTTTGACAGATCTAAATCATGTAGCAAATTGTAGTAGTAATGTAGTAATTGCATGTGTGTCCTAACAATTATGTTCATACTTTACATCTTGTTCTAACAAGAGATAGTGATAGGTGGCTAGTTAAGTTCATGCAGCTGTATTAACATTGCTTTACTAATGGTTGTCCCTTACACTTTCGGAGTTAATAATATCCTAAAATAAAATACTAGTAAAAATTAGTTTTGTCTCACATTTTCCGAAACGTATTCCCATCTACCGGTAATTCTATTACTTACCGACTCACAACTCTCACACTCCAGCTTTATGTCATAATGATGCACTAATGGTAAAGCTTGTGTGCATTTTGATTGATGTGTCTTGATTGCTTTGCATCTCTTTACAAATGATGCACTCAGTTTCAAATCATTCTAATCAATAGTCATAATTATCTGCTCTGTCTTTGGTTTGGCTGTTGACATATTAAGTGGGCAGAAAAGTTGTGATGTTAGGATTAGTAGGTTGTGTAGACTAGGAAGTGAAACTGGTCAGAACTATGTTTTGTCCTTTTCATGACATCAAAAGCAAGGGCTACATTACTTGCTGCGCAAATATGTGGTCTGGGATCCCATAATGAGGCTGAGTCCGAGCCTCTGAATGTCTCTTTGTAATCTGAGAGAATGTAGGCCAAACCACCTATTGTTTGTTGCCCAGCTATAACAAAGTCAAGTGGATTTTATTATGAATTAGTATTAAATCTGTGCAAACCTACACTGAAATTTTAGAACCAATGGTCGCATCTTTAATGAACATTTTGTTCACCTGTGTTTTGGCAGGTAGGACCAACACCGGGTCATATTATTAACAAAGTTTACACTATTACCAGAAATCAGTTCTTCACCAGTCTAAATCAGCAGTTGCCAGTGGCTGAACAGTACAACTTTCTGTGGAGGCTATTGTTTTTAAACAGCAAAAGAGAGTTAATTTCAGGAAAATTTCAATTCTATCTATGTGTGAAACTACTTGAAGGTTTACGAATAAATTACATGGCATTAGATCAGTGTATGAATTTGAATACCTACCAATACAAAATCCAGCATTTTAGGTGCTATTAAAGGCAGTATTATAGGAGGCATTTTGCGATACTTGTATTGATATTGGAACAACTGTAATAGAAACGTCTCCAGTAATATTGTCAAAGATATCACTTTCTTGATACATATTTATTCTGACTGTTGAAACTTTTTCAATACTTTCCAGAGAATCAATATGTTATTGCGTTGTTAGTTTTATCTGTTAATAATTAAAAAGAATTGTAATGCTACCACAACCTTACTGTTCTTTATGGCCGTAATTAAATAACATACCTGGATTGTTCATTAACTGACATGCAGTATACAAACTAACATTACCAAGGTTTGTTTCAAATACCAAAGATATGTTGTGGACCATTTTAACATGTATATGGCACCAGTTCCACAACCGTCCTGCGACTGCA
>NW_024631685.1:0-1297 GCF_008729295.1 Plectropomus leopardus
TAACTTGTACACATTTTTCCTGGCATTATATTAGGCATTAAAAAATAAATTACATCATATTGAAACTGTCAACGCTTTGCACCCATTCTGTTAAAGTCAGTGTCCCAGAGAGAAAGTTTTGTTTTTTCCTGTGATTTGAACTGGCCTCCTTCAAATTACATTTTTATATCATCACTGATTTAAAATCTCATTTTAAAAACAATCACCAATATGACAGCTTTATTGGTCAAGAGAGGCAGCAGATTGGTATCAATAACAGATTTTATTTAAAGTTCTGTTTGCCTATATTTTGTTAGATATTGCATAATATATTAGCTGAACTGTTTTATTTGACTTTGCGATTTTTAAATATAATATAAATTGTTTGTAAAGGTGCCTCTGATACATTTTGAGGATAAAGTGAGAGAAGACTTAAGAGACTATTGTCTCACTCTTATCTTTACAGTCAATGTTCAACCAAGAAAAAACTGGAGATTATTGGAGACAGTAATACAGAATTATGAGAAAAACATGTTATAAAAACAATACATTGTTTGCATTTACAAAATATATGTTATCCTCCATCAAATAGATCTGAAAAATAAACTCTACTCTAATTCAGAAAGATAAATGTTTCAGCACCTAACACATGGACTTCAGGATGTTTCTCCATGTTTTAGACTTTATGATTCAAAAATTGTGATGAAGCTTTTCTTTACAAAATTTCAAGATAACAACCAGAATTTATTACAAAAATAATAGTCTGTTGTGTAAGTGAAAATGATGACTGCAAAGAATAACAGTATCCCTTCAGTTCCACTGTTCTTTGCAGGTCAATTTGTCTCAGTAAACATCTGTTAATCATCTGTCAAGAGAAACCTGGACTGTCCAACAATGACTCGACGTCTTCACCACCTCAGCTACCAAGTTTTCCACTATGTGTCATTAACTGAGATGTTTACACTGTGAGATTTCTCACAGTACTGATAGTAGTAGTACTGATGTAAAGACACATCATAGCTTTACTAGTTTGTTGTTCTGCGACTTGTTTTTGATGACTGACATTAATCTCACTGCTGTGTCATCACAGAAGTCACTTACCTTGAATGCAGTTATCCCTGATTTCTTCAAGAGTCCTTTCTTTATTGAACTCTGACTTCTGTTTTCTTTCCTCATTACTTATGTCAGTGTCAATCTTTGAGCGAACAAAGTAGAACTCTTTCTTCATCTTTTTAATCTCCTGAGCGAGCTTCACGTCATTTTCTCTAAAGCGAGTGTCTGAGATGATGATGAAGAAGTCAAACCTTTCAAATCCAAC
>NW_024631686.1:0-4720 GCF_008729295.1 Plectropomus leopardus
GGAAATGTACTGGCAGTGAGGGGGAGGAGGATGCAGGAACCATGACAGAACCCCCCCCTCAAGGGACGGCCCATGACGTCCCAAACCAAGGACACCAAACCCGGGAGGGCGGAGGGGGCCAGGAGGAGGGCTAGAACTCCTCGGACCCCATGGAAACATCGTCGCCGTCAGCGTCGTCGTCGTCGTCGTCATCCGAGGACGGAGCAACCCTCATCGGTGAGTCGGAACCCCTCGTGCAGGACCCCAAACCAGATGGACCGGGAACTGGAGAAGGAGGAGGAGAGGAGACAGAAGACCCACCTCCAGGAGCGGCACGGGAGGGCTGATCAGGAAGGCGACGGTGGAAGTCCTCAATCAGCTGGTCGTCCAGGATCTGCCGAGCCGGGACCCAGGACCGCTCCTCCGGGCCGTATCCCTCCCAATCCACCAGGTATTGCAGGCCACGTCCCCGGCGACGAGAGCGAAGAAGGCGCCGAACGGTGTATGCCGGGGCGCCATCGATGAGACGAGGAGGAGGAGGAGGCCGGACGGCGGGCTGCAGAGCGCTCTCCCTGACAGGCTTGAGCTTGGAGACATGGAAGGTCGGGTGAATGCGCATGGAGCGGGGCAGCTTGAGACGGACTGCGACCTCATTAACCACCTTCTCGACCGGGAAGGGACCAACAAACTTGGGAGCCAGCTTCCGGGACTCCACCCTCAGGGGAAGGTCTTTGGTGGAGAGCCACACTTTCTGTCCCACCTGATATGGAGGTGCCTGGGAGCGGCGACGGTTGGCAGAAGAGGAGTAGCGGGCGGCGGTTTTCAGGAGTGCAGACCGGGCTTGGGACCAGGTTCGGCGACAGCGGCGGATGAAGTTCTCCACTGACGGGTAAGCAGTCTCAATTTCTTGGGCTGGGAACAGGGGGGGCTGGAAGCCATAAGCACACTGGAAAGGTGTGAGTCCGGTGGCCGAACTGACCAACGAGTTGTGGGCATATTCTACCCATAGGAGCTGGGAGGACCAGGAGGTGGGTTGGCTGGATGACAGGCAGCGAAGAGAGGTCTCCATCTGCTGGTTCATCCGCTCCGTCTGGCCGTTGGATTGGGGGTGATACCCCGATGACAGGCTGGTGGATGCTCCCAGCAGGCGGCAGAACTCTTTCCAGAACGCAGACGTAAACTGGGGCCCTTGATCCGACACCACGTCAGTAGGCAGGCCGTGCAGATGAAAAACGTGGACCAGCATCAGTTCCGCGGTCTCTTTGGCGGAGGGGAGCTTGGGCAGAGCGATGAAGTGGGCCATCTTACTAAACCGGTCCACCACTGTCAGGATGGCAGTGTTTCCATCTGACAGTGGCAGACCGGTGACGAAGTCCAAGGCGAGATGGGACCAGGGACGATGAGGGACTGGGAGAGGTTTCAGGAGACCCGCAGGGGCTTGGCGGGGCGTCTTACTCTGGCTGCAGATCGGGCAGGCCTTTACAAAGTCTTTGGTGTCTTGATCCAGGGTCGCCCACCAAAAGCGTCGCTGCAGGACCTCCCTAGTCCGAGCAGCTCCAGGGTGACAGGTCAGACGAGATGAGTGGGCCCACTGCAGAACCTCAGACCTGAACTCTTGTGGCACAAAGAGTCGGTTCTGCGGACAGGAACTGGGACCCGGCTGTTCCTCCAGCGCTGTCATGATCCGTTCCTCCAACTCCCAGGTGAGAGCGGCCAGGAGACGGGAAGCAGGGAGAATGCTGTCGGAACGAGAAGCCTCCTCATCCTCCCCTACCAGGAACTGTCGGGACAGCGCATCCGGCTTAATGTTCCGGGAACCAGGCCTGTAGGAGAGCGTAAAGAGGAACCGGGCAAAAAACAGAGCCCACCGGGCCTGGCGGGAATTCAGTCTTTTGGCTGACTTGATGTATTCAAGGTTCTTATGGTCAGTCCAAACCAAGAACGGAACCTGGGTACCCTCCAGCCAGTGACGCCATTCCTCCAACGCCAACTTCACCGCTAGCAACTCCTGATTCCCGATGTCGTAGTTCCGCTCGGCCGGGGACAGGCGTCTTGAGAAGAAGGCACAGGGGTGCAACTTCCCGTCGTCAGCCGAGCGTTGGGATAGGACGGCCCCCACCCCAACGTCAGAGGCGTCGACCTCCACCACAAATTGTCTTTCGGGGTCAGGGATGAGGAGGATAGGTGCCGAGCTGAAGCGTTTTTTCAGGTGTAGGAAGGCCTCGTTAGCGGCCGGGGACCAGTGAAACGGGATCTTAGGAGAGGTGAGTGCAGAGAGGGGGGCTGCCACAGTGCTGTAGCCCCGGATGAATCTTCGGTAGAAGTTCGCAAAGCCCAGGAAGCGCTGGAGTTGTTTACGGGAGTCAGGAACCGGCCAGGCGGAGACGGCAGAGACTTTGGCGGGGTCCATCTCCATCCGGTTGTGCCCAATGATGTAACCCAGGAAGGAGACGGAGGCGACGTGGAATTCACATTTCTCCGCCTTGACGAACAATGAATTCTGTAACAGGCGTTGCAAGACAGTCTGTACATGATGAACATGCTCTTGTCGGGACTGGGAAAAAATCAAAATGTCATCCAGGTAGACAAAAACAAACTTGTTCAGATAGTCTCTCAGTACGTCGTTGATCAGAGCCTGAAAAACTGCAGGAGCATTGGTAAGTCCAAACGGCATCACCAGGTATTCGTAATGCCCGTTAGGTGTGTTGAACGCCGTCTTCCACTCGTCTCCCTCTCTGATCCGAACCAGATGATATGCATTGCGGAGGTCCAACTTAGTAAAAATGGTGGCACCTTGTAACAGTTCAAAAGCGGAGGAAATGAGAGGGAGAGGATAACGGTTTTTCACCGTAATGTCATTCAGGCCCCGGTAGTCGATGCAGGGGCGAAGAGAGCCATCCTTCTTCCCCACGAAGAAGAAGCCTGCCCCGGCCGGAGACGAGGAAGGCCGGATGATGCCAGAAGCCAGAGAGTCACTGATGTAGGTCTCCATGGCCTCCCTCTCTGGCCCCGAGAGGGAGTAGAGACGCCCCTTGGGTGGAGTGGAACCCGGAAGGAGGTCGATGGCACAGTCATAGGCTCGGTGAGGAGGAAGAGAAGTAGCCCGTGCCTTATTGAATACCTCCTTGTAGTCGTGGTATTCTGGCGGCACCATGGAAACATCCGGAGGGGAACCGGAACCGGGGGATGGAGCGGGTTCGCTCGGTCGTTTGAGGCAGATACGTTGGCACGACGGACTCCAGTTCAGGATCGAGCCCGTGGACCAGTCTATGTGAGGGTTATGTCGACGAAGCCAGGGATATCCCAGGATCAGGGGCAGGTTAGGGGACCTCAAAACGTGAAACTGGATTGTCTCGTGATGCTCCCCCGCTAATTGCATAGCGATGGGAGTAGTTTGATGAGTGACGGTCCCCAACAGATGACCATCCAGGGCGCTGGCAGGTACAGGACGAGGAAGGGGAACCTGTTGCACCCCTAACTGACGAGCGAGCTCCTCGTCAATCAGGTTAACATCGGCCCCAGAGTCAATAAATGTGGCGAGGGTGTAGAATCCCTCCTTGAGCTGGAGCTGGGCATGGAACAGAGGACGTGGATTGGAGGCCGAGTTCCGGGATCGGCTCAGCAGAATGCCCCCTTTTAATGCTGAGCCCGCCCTTTTACCGGGCAACTGGAAACGAAGTGTCCGGCTTGACCACAGTACAGACAGAGGTTGTCCCGACGCCGTCTCTCCCGCTCCTCGGCTGTCAGCCGTGTGCGACCCACCTGCATGGGTTCTGTCCCTTGTACAGAGTTCGAAGCCGGGCTGGAGGAAGGACCAGGCCGACTGGAGAGGGTCCGGCGAGTCTCCCCCTCCCGGAACCGCTCTCTTCTCCTCGCCAGGATTCGTCTGTCTAGACGGGTGGTGAGTTCGATCAAGCCGTCTAACGACTGAGGAAGATCAAACGAAACCAGTTCGTCTTTAATGTACGGAGCGAGGCCGTTCAGGTAAGCGTCACACTGGGCAGCGGGGTTCCAACTACTCAGGCGAGCCGTCGTGCGAAACTCAATGGCGAAGTCCGCAACGGATCGATCTCTCTGGCGTTGATTCAGAAGACCCCCAGTGGCATCTGGACCCACAGGAATCGGTCCAAAAACCTTGCGTAGTTCCTCAGCGAAGGCATGGAACGACAAGCAGGCCGGCGTGCCCCTCTCCCATTCCGCCGTTCCCCACAGGCGAGCTCGACCCGTGAGGTGGTTGATGGCGAAGGCGACTCTGGCGGCTTCCGAGGCAAAGGTATGGGGTTGCAATGCAAACAGGATCGAACAGTTAGTGAGAAACGGGTTGCAACCCTCTGGATCTCCAGCGTAGTGTTCAGGAGCCCCCACCCGGGGTTCAGGAGCGGCGCTGGATGATGACGTAGGAGCTTGAGCGGGCTGGACGGGAACTGGAGTTGGAACAGCGTGTTGCGTCAGCGTGGTTGCCATCTGTTGAACCTGCGTGGCTAGCTGAGTTAGCGCCCGTTCCAGCGCCGAAGCAGACTGGCGAGCCTCCGCCGCGTTCGAGGTGAGTTGTGCTTCGTGCTGTTGAAGCATTCCCTCAACTCGGGCTAGGCGGGACTGAAGAGCACCGGAGTCTGCTGGGTCCATTTCTGGCCAGATCATACTGTGATGGGCGTGAGGAGGACCCAAATGCAGAACAGTACGCTTCACTGGCACTTGGTAATAACTTTTATTAATACCAACACAAATGGCAGACTGGACA
>NW_024631687.1:0-5082 GCF_008729295.1 Plectropomus leopardus
CCCAGAAAGCTCTTGAAAAACACACACAAAAAAGTATGCTCAGTTTCATTTTTTCCCCCCATTAAAACACTAAAATCAAATTCCGTTTTAGTGTTTTTCTTCATTTTAACTATCATTACACTCTGACAACAGGCAGTAAATCATAAATAACTGCCAGAAAATGAAAGTTTCTTCTTGAAAATGGGCACCAGCACTCACAGGACATTTTCTGACCTTTTTGTAATCAAAATAAGAAAAAAAGACCAGGCGGACATTTTGAGGCTCAGGTCTTAAAGGGTTAAGTAGGCTTTGCAGCAGAATTATGTTCATGTTGTTTGGTGTACCTTACAAGACAGAGCAGTGACAAATATATATATATATATATGTGTGTGTGTGTATTGTAGACACACTTTTTGAACTGTTTTCCTTTCCCGTTTGCCAGTAATTTTGTCCGTGATACTGCATGTAGTGTTAATGGCAAGATAATGTTAAACCAAAGGATTTGATATTTTGTTAATGCTCCAATTTTTAAAAGCTAAATTGCTAATGCTAAATGGTTCTGATTACTGTTGCCATTGTGTGCAGTTTATTCTTTGTCATTTTTTCAGCTCATATGACTAAATACAGGTTATTTATACTATGTTCTAATTTATATTCTGTGTTTCAGGTGCAGATGGTTCTTTCATTGAAGTTTGGCTGCAACTGTGGATGAAGTGGAGTTGTAAGTTTTGCAGTTTTGCCACTTACAATGAAAAAACAATAGTGAGTCATTATAAAGACAATCATGGACGTGGAAGACGGGGCTTGAGCTGCATTTATCCAAACTGTCTAACAGTTCTCCAATCCCATGCAGACTTTGTGTGACATACAAAGGAGCACAAAAACGGATCAAATCCAGTTGCTAAATTACGCTGTGAACTTTGTACTTTTTCAGCACCAACCAACATCAAACAATATTTTCTTCATTTAAAGAGACATTTGAAAACTAGAGACTGTGAATTGCCCATTTGTGGGATGCTCTTTTAAGTCTAGGGTATTCTCAACTTTTACTGCCCATAGAAGTCGGTATCATCGTGCTTCTACGTTTCAGGATTTCAGACCTGACCTTGTTGTTAGGTGCCACAGTCAAGCCTTTGTAAATGATGAAGAGGATGACTTGGATTATTTAGTGTCACCAGATGTGTTGACTGAACCTGATTTTCAGCCTGTACATAAGTCTATTCAGCGGCGAATTGCATCCCTTTTACTTCGGCTGCAAGCCGTCCTTCATGTGTCACAGTCAGCAGTTCAAGTAATTGTGGATGATTTATTTGATATTGGTGAAAGTACTGGACAAATAAGTAAGCAGGCAATTGAAAATATTTTGAAGGGACATAATTGCTCATCTGAAGAATTGACATTGTCATTAACTGAAGCATTACGGAGTGCAAACCCACTCACTTTGCTTTCAAGAGAGGGACCTCTAGGCACAGAGTATAAAAGGCAGTCATTTTATAGACAATATTTTTCTGTCATTGAACCTGTTGAATATGTTTTGAGTATACAAAAAAGGTCTCATACTGTCGTTTATGTCCCTATTCTAAAATTACTCTCTGAAGTTCTCAAAAGAGAGGAGGTGCAGCATGTATTAGGGGAAAACAAACGAGTTGAACAGTCTGGCCACTACAGGTCATTTCTGGATGTGCCTAAAGGATTACAAATTTCGAAATCATCAATGTACAAGGTTATGCATAAACTAACATCTTGGCCTGAGAGAATTTGATTTTCTTTACAATAGTCACCATCCAGAAAAAAACACAAAGTCTGTGGTGTTTATTGGGTTCTTGCCAATTTGCCAAGAAAATACAAGTCAGCACTGTCATCAATCTATCTAGCTTTACTGTGTAAGACTGAGCATATCAAGATTTACGGGTATAATAGGGTTTTGGAGCCACTGATTAAAGATGTTCAGTATCTAGAAACAGTTGGTGTATACGTGGAGAAACTTGCTTGTAATGTAAAAGGGACCATTGTGTATGTTGCTGCTGACAACTTGGCTGCACACTCCTTAGGTGGATTCCAAGAATCTTTTAATGTGGAGAAGTTTTGTAGGTTTTGTCTGGCTAATCGAGAAGAAATACAGACTTGTGATGTTAGAAGTGGGAACTTTGTTTTACGGTCACCAGAGTTGTATGATGGAGCTGTAGATGTGTTGAAGCAGAGTGAACTTGTGTCTGTTGATGGTGTGAAACGAGAATGTCCTCTTAACAGATTGGCAGGTTTTCATGCATGCAGAGGCATTCCACCTGATTTTCTACATGATGTGCTGGAAGGCATTGTACCTGTAGAACTAAGTCTGTGCCTTGCAGATTTTATTTCTAAGAAGTATTTCACATTGGATGAGCTTAATAGTGAAATACAAGGTTTTCCTTTTAAATTCTCTGACAAGACAAACTGCCCTCAGAAACTTCCATCAACTTTTAAACAGAACAGGACTCTAAATGGTAATGGACATGAAAACTGGAGTCTTGTGCGTTTCCTTCCCCTGATCATCGGTCACCGTGTTCCAGAAGGTGATCTAACATGGGAATTAGTCCTTGAGCTCAAAGACTTGGTGGAGTTATTGTCGACCCCATATTTCACTCCAGACTCAGTTTGTTATTTACAATCAAAAATATCGGACCACAGACAGTTGCTGCTGACAGTTTTCCCACATAACAAGTTGCGTCCCAAACATCACTTTATTGAGCATTATCCATATCTTATTCAAAAGTTTGGACCCCCAATTGAGTGGTGGACAATCAGGTTTGAGGCAAAACATTCTTTCTTTAAGAGGGTTGTGCATGAT
Source organism: Plectropomus leopardus (assembly GCF_008729295.1). Lineage (NCBI taxonomy): Eukaryota > Metazoa > Chordata > Actinopteri > Perciformes > Serranidae > Plectropomus > Plectropomus leopardus. The sequence goes on from NW_024631687.1 coordinate 2,807, forward strand.
GCCAACAATTTTAAAAACATTCTGCTTACCCTGGCCACAAGACATCAACTTATGTTGGCACATTATCTTGAAATGCCAAGCATTTTCAAGCCTGAGACTGAGACTGCAAAGGTGTCTGATGTGTGCCTGGAAGTCTTAGACAGTGGTGTCAGACAAGCTATCTTGAATAGATACAGTGATGTTGACACAGTTGGACTGACCCCTTATGTCTTCCTAAATGGAACAAAATATTCAAAGGGAATGATTCTCCCTGCTGGGAGTACAAGTGGACTACCAGACTTTGGAAGGATTTTGGAAATATGCATTGTGCTGGCTAGTAATGTTTGCTTCATTATTGAACCTTTAACAACGTACTATGTGGAACATCTGCGGAGTTATCATCTTGTGAAGAAAAGTCCTACTGAATGCCTCTTGGTGAAACCAGAGGATCTCAATGACTACGTGCCACTGGTGTCATACTTCATTCAAGGTCGTCTCTTAGTCACTCCCAGGACATTCTTGCTGAAATAAACATGCTGTAAGTAATTACACACTTAATTAGGGCTGAACGACCTTAAAAAATGTCCAATTGTCATTATTTTGACTGCTTTGATTATATTGCAATTAAGATGATTTGTGTTACTAGAGGGAATGATCATTTTTACATTATATAATTTTTATTGAAAAACATTAAAATCACTATAGTGTGATTTTTGCAGGGAACTGGACCAAACAAAGATAATTCTTAAGTCTGTAGAATATGGTTTTAGGACATCTATTTAGAATGACAATTTTAAATTTAAAATGGCATTTTGTCTTTAACAAAAATGGCACCTCCCGTGATGTGAAAATTTATGTAGGCCATATTGCAATTTTGATAAAATTTCAATTAATTGATCATTTCAATAAATTTGACTATTCAGCCCTAACTCGTATACATGCATAATATACATGCTTATATAGATTCAGTGGCCATTTTATTAGGACCCCTGTGTAATCTAATGCAATTGTTTACAACAGTTCTGCCCCAAATTCTACTTTTGTTAACCCTCATATCCTCTTTGGGCATTTTTGTACATTTTTCTTAACTTTGATTTTTTTCTGGTGATCTTTTTGGCTGTGTTACAGCCTGCGGCATGAATTTTTTCAAAAACGTGTCTTTTAGTTACATTTTCTTTCATGTCTTTTATACTCTGATGCATTTACTATACTCTGGACACCTTCGTGCCAAAAATGTACCCGCACAAAAAAACTGCTATGAAATCATAAAACATCTATATTTTTTTCTGATTTTTTTTTTTTTTTTCATAAATCACTTAAATAGCTTCCAACTTAATCCAAAATATAAAGCATTCAATAATTTTCAGGATTTTCACCATTTAAATGCCAGTTTAACTATTTTAATTATGAATTATTATGACATAAAAGACTACATCTGAATAAATTTTTTTTTGCCTATGAGAAAAAAAATATCTAATTTTGGCCACTTTTGCCTGTACTCTGGCCTATTATATTTTTGAATAAATCCTATTTTGTGATTAAAAATGTTTAAGGACAGACATGTGGACCCTTTTACTGAATATTTGAACTTAAAAGGATATATTTTTTCTCCCTTTTCAGGTAAAAGTGGTCTACAATGCTGCTGCGCGTTATCCTATCAGAAAATGAAATCAGACGTCTTTCAATTGAAGACATCCCCACAAGTGTTGAGGAGCTGTACCAGGTGTTAAGAGCAAACTTTGGCCTGAGAGGTGGATTCATTTTGCAGTTTGAGGATCCGGATTTCAATAATCAGTTGTGCAACCTGACAGATATCAAATACCTCCCTGCAGAGCGGGCAACATTAAAAGTTGTGTTCATAGCTGATGACGTCTCAGATTCTACACTGGACACATGCAGCTTCCCATCTCTCAGTAGTGTGGATTCTGCCGAATGGCCTGACCCCTTCCCGATTCCACAGTTCTCACATGATGTGGAGCTCCAGCTGAAAGAAGCAAATTGTAGGTATGCTAAGGATGGATCTGTGATGGTGATTCCTAAAGGTTTAAAGACTGGTATCCTTGACACACTTGCAGACAGTATGTCGAAGATTAGTGCTTATCCTGACAGGCATCACTACGAGAGTGTAGCCAAATCGCTCGTAGAGAAGCATCCCAGTCTGAAGGACCCAGGGTCTGAAAAAGGATGGTACTCGTGGTTTCACAGCCTGAAATTTAAGCTCGGAAACTATCGGCAAAAGTTAAGTGCTGCAGGATGTCCTGAGGTCATAATAAACAAAAGAAAAGCAGGAGATGTCA
>NW_024631688.1:0-3795 GCF_008729295.1 Plectropomus leopardus
GGAGAAGAAAGTGAAGAGGAGGAGGCAGAGAAAGTGGGAGTTAAAGGGAGGGAGGGGGAGGTAGATGAAGGAGAGCAGAGGAGAGAGGAGGATGGAGAGACAGGCAGTAAACCATCATCCTCCCGGAGCTGCCGCAGACGCGTCATTCGCCTCTACCAGTATGACGAGGAGGGACACCGGTACGGTCACCTTCCAGACCCCACCCCTGATGAGCCTGGCCCCGCCCCCAGGCTAAAACAGCGCTCCCTCTCTTTGACACGCCTCAACGCCATCATGGCCGCCGCCTCCGCAGGGCCGCTGGGCATGAGAGAGACAGAGAGGGAGGAGAGAGAGAGGACACACTTCCACATGGAGATATGACAGACAGTAACATCATCACATCAGACAAGATTAACCCTTTGAAAACCTCAGCAATTTGGCTTGACTTCTTTCAAAAACAGGGGAAGAAGTTAAAAGCTGTTAGAAAATTACCTGAAAATTAAGCAAAAAAAACAAAAAAAAAGTAAAAATAAATCAAATTTAGAAAAAGACAAATCAAAAAAAATAGAGGGAGATAAAATAGTTAAAAAATTAATAATACTTATAAATCTAGTTTTCTGGATATTTTCCCCTTATTTTTATTATCTTCTGATATTTTTTCCTCTGTCCCTTTTTTTATAACTAATTTTCCAGTCTTTTTCTTTTCTTTATTTCTTGCAATTTGTAGGACATTTCTTGCCAAGCCGCTCTTTTTCTCCCACGTTTATGAAAGAATTCAAACCAATGTGTTTAGGATTCAGAGGTTTAAATACTTATGAAAGGCGTCTGAATACAGCACAGGAAAAGTGACGTCGATCCAGGTTTTAAAGGGTTAAAGAGCTGCTCCATTTTAAGTAGAAAGCAACAACCTTTTGAGCTGACAGATGCAAATCACAATGAGAAGTCTGAAAGTAGTCTACCAATTATTAAGAGGCAGCGTCATACTTCTGATTCCTTTTTATTATAGTGAAAACAGCTATAAACAAGACACAAAATGGGAAAAAATAATTATCAAGAAAACAGAAATTCCACAACTCTTCTGTTATGTTAAGAACATTTTCTCCAAATTAACACTATAAAAAGTCTACTTAGTGAGAGAAAGGCCTCTGGACTGCAGCTGGCTGATGATGCGGAGGATTATGTCATCTGTGTGTGTAAACTGTTAAAGTCTGTCAAAGTGTTGGTGGGATCCCAAACTGCAGTTTCCTTTTTCTTAAATGATGCAAAGATTCCTCTGGTTTTTGTGGGTTTTGTTTTCTCTCTTTGTTTTTGGTGTTGTGGCGTCGTCTGCTACGATGCTGACCAAGCTTTCTTCCATTCCACAAACTCATCTAGCAGCACTGGCCCTGCAGACAAAGCAGCAACAGAAATAATACTGAAACAGATCCAGCACTTATCTGGGTTGCTGGTCAATGTGAGAAATCACGCAGCACCAAGCATTTACAAAATCAGACCTGTTCAATTTTTTACTCTTTTTTTTTTGTATGCAAAACATCACAGAAAGAAGCTAATGAATAATGCATAGAATGTTTAAAAAAGTTGGCCCATCAATGATTTAATACAGATGAAAGTGCTAAATTTATACCCTAAATGGGTATTTACACACACACACACACACATATATATATTTTTATTTTTTTTCCCTCTCAAAATGTAATTCAATGGACAACTACTAAATTACAAAACTACTATTGAATGAACTACGATTACAATAAAGTTAAATCAAGTAGCTACTGCCATATAATAAACCTGAATACACTACTTTTATTACATTTCTTAACATTTAATATAATACGATTATAAGGAAGTTTAAGTGCTTCTTTAAAGAAATATTATTATTGCAAGTATTATTATAATAAAATAAGTCAAAGCGGGGCCCATGGTGCTTTTATTTTATAGGACCTGGCTCGTCTCAGGACTGAAGTGTTGATGTTTTTGCTGGATGTTAACATTAGCAGAAAGTTAAACAGATTCCGCGTCTGCTTGAACCGTGAGGATTCATTCACTGTGAATGAGCAACAATCAAACTGCTCTCCAGTTCATACATTACTAATATTTGCAAGTCACACTGGTGCTCCGTGGTCGCAAAATGTGACTTCACATTCACAATCGGAGCACTGCAGATATAAATAAACCCCTCACCTGCTCACACTACTGCCATTTCCAAACATTAAGTTCTCTGTCAGCTGGAGACAAACTAACAGCTCTTCAGTTCATATATTAATGGTGTTTGTAAATCGCAGTAATACTCCATGGGTGTGAAATGTAACTAAACAGTCATGGTGTGTAGCTCTGCAAAAGCCCTGCTCTCTGTGTGTGTGTGTGTGTGTGTCCCCATAAAGGGGAGTGAGAGAACCAAAACGCCGGTGGTTAATAAACAAAGTGACAATTTTTACTCTATGTTCGCCGTCAAGTCATTTTATACATTGCACATGGAACAAGTCGTGATACCTTGAGTACATTCACATATCACCCACCCCTACCTTTCAGTTCCACTTTCACTGCGCCTGACCTTCAACTACTCCATCTTAAGTCTTTATTTGAACAAAGTTTCTCAGTATAGAGACTGGTAGGATTTTTTTTCATCACATAGGCAGAAATAGGCTTCTACAGTAAACAGTCATCCTGACCTTTGAGGGAACGGAGAGAACCAGAGTCTAAATGGAGGAAGCTATCATATTAGCTGTGGTGCATCATGTGGTGTCATATAACTCCTGCTCTGCTGAATGAGAGACCAAGAGAGATTCCCTCTCTGCATCCACCAGTGAAACCAGGCCTGACAAAACTGCAGCAACAGAGCCCAAAGAAAAACCTATTAAGGGCCAGTTGCACAGTTAATTGAGAGTCACTTTGACTTTTCTGGTCTAGAAAACAGATTTAAAGTCAGTAAACTTTCCGTTTTAGTGTGCATGTGTGTGTGTGTGTGCGTCATTTTCTTTTTTGTGGGTCTATGAATGCAGCACTGAACAATTCATAGCAGCAGATTGTGGAGTTTGAGTCATGGGGTTGATAATTGATCGGTTAACCAATCAGAGCTGATTGATGGGTGAGAGGAGCAGCTGCTGCAGAAGCAAGTAAAAGCAAAGTTTGACACCCAGCACAATAAAGGCCAAAGCTTCAATTTCTCTGCATCTGATGTCCTGTTGCTCCATCTGTGCCCAGAGCAGATGTACTCTGTACTGGCTCTGAGTTTGCTGCAATCCATTGCTGAACGGGATATATACTGTATTACAGCAGAGCTCCTGATGAAGGATCCAGCTCCAAAATTATAAAATCAATATGTGGTGGTAGATGTTTTAACACACTTTGATATTACACACAAAGTGCTTTTCAGAATTAAGCTTTAAAAGGATTGTACATTAATATTATTTTAAACTTTCATTGAGTTTATTTTTTTAACAAATATAAGTCCTAATTATAAATACCAAATATTCATTAATTTTCAGAGTTTTAACCCTTTAAATGCCAGGTTGTTGCCATGATGCCACTATGTTTTTAGATGAAAAAAACTTTTTAAAAAAATATTTTCAATATACTACATGCAAAGTAGATTTGTTTTTTTAATTATCACAGCCTGGGATATGTCAATGAATTTGCAGCAGCATTGATTGTGACAGAGCACTAAGTGGAAATATGTTTTTTCTCCATATGCCAAATATGACAAAAAATGACATCATCAGGTGGGAAATAGTAAAAATGACAAATTCCAAAAGCCCAGGGTGACAACCCAGAATAATACAGTGCTTGTTTTTATGCTTTGATGGCTGTGGGATCAAA
>NW_024631689.1:0-4131 GCF_008729295.1 Plectropomus leopardus
GACACACACACTCTCAGACAGAGTTGTCTGTTCTGGGCTGTTCAGATTGTTTGTGTAGCAGTCACATTTCCCATCAGGACACAGACTCAAATAAACACAGCCATGCTGGAAAGAAAAAAAGTGTGTGTGTGGTAGCGTGTGTGTGTGTGTGTGTGGTAATGTGTCCAACATCCAGGCTGTGTTTAGTGTAACAGAAACATAATCAGACAACCTGTTTGCTCTAATTCTGACCTGTCCATGTGTGTGTGTGTGTGTGTGTGGAAATACTGGTGGACGAGCTTGTGTGTGAGCATGTGCGTGTCATGTGTGTATCTGCTTGATAGAAGTGTGTATGTGTGTGTGTGTGTGTGTGTGTGTGTGTGTGTGTGTCACACACTTATAACCCATGTGTGGCTTTACGCTGTGTGACAGTCCACAGCAGTCTCATTGTCTGCTAGGAATATTATATTTGGCTTGAAAAACAAATTACACCATTTTAACCACATTTAGACCCATTTTGGCTAATCCGGACATGCCACGCTTCCCCACACATATTACAGCTGACAACATGCGTTGCAGGAAGGTGACAGCTTGGCATTTTTGGCTCACACTAATCAAGAATTAGCGTATTTCCTTGACTGTATCTTGGCTCACGGTTTGGATGTTAATCCTCTTTTCAAGTACGCTTTGAATTGTCTGATTGACTGATTCCGACTCGGGATTGAAAAAAACGTAAAATTTGTTCCTTCTCAACCTGCTTGGGAAACTTTTTACCGCATCACACTACTTCCGAAAGTGTAAAGTCAGTCATCAGTCATAGAAAAGTACACTAAATTGACTTTAAAATCCCAGGATTTGGCCATGTGGTTTTTCTTTGGGTTACTTTTTGGCAGCTGGGTGGTGTAGTGATTAGTCATATGTCCCTCAGCTGAAAGCTCAGGCTCAATCCCCTTTGCCTGACATATCTCCCCTGCTGAAGTGTCCTTGAGCAAGACATTGAACCATTATTTGCTCCAGGGCTGCCGCTGGGCAGCTGACCCTGCAGTCTGACCTTCCTGCGGAGCAAGACGAGGAATTCCTCCTTCTGGGATCGGAGGAGTATTAAAAGAGACTTTCCTGCGATTGTCTAAACTTTACTGGCACTCAGTGAATTGTCCCATTTCTAACAAACCACACTAATCTGGCGCCAAAGTAGGAAAAGCCATTAAAAGTATTCAGATATTTTTTTTTGCACAGGTCCCTAGATTAAGTATGATTACACCAAAATCTTGATCTGAAGTGCATTTACTCAAAAATGCGGTGGTTTATAGCTCATAATATCACGTAATGTGATATGATTAGTTTGACTCGAGCCTAACATGCCGTCTCTTCAGATATCTCCTCTTTCCACGGAGCGTTTCATTGGTTCAGACACATGTCGCTTACACACACGGCCTTTTCATTGGTTCAGCCGGGCGCCCATGACACAGATGTTCCACCCTCCCCGCCAGTGAACCAGCCAGGTGTTTTTCATCACGTCGACATGGCAACAGTAAAACACAGTGGTTATTTTAGCTCCTAGCTGTAATTTAGACGTTTACATCAATTACTGTTACAATCAACTTACACACACACTACTGGAAGTGTGTGCGTGTGTGCACATGTGTGTTCTTTTTATATTTCTCAGTTTTTTTTCCTGCTATGGCTTACACACCCGGTCCCACAGTGCTTGTATGTTTCTCTTTGTTGGTCTCTCTCTCTCTCTCTCTCTCTCTCTCTCTCTCTCTCTCTCTCTTCTCGTTCGTTCTTTGTGTAATTTGGGAGCAATTCACTACAGGCTATATGTGTGTGTGGGCATGTGCACGTGTGTGAGCATGTGCACAAGTGCGTGCATATGCGTGTGTGTTCACACATGGAACCAATATTGAGGCCAGATGATCATTTTGCTACAACAAGACCTCTACACGCAACGCTAGCCAGCTACACACACACACACACACACACACACACACACACACACACACACACAGAAATGCATTGGGTACACCGTTCTGGCAGCACTTGTGTAATTAGGAAGCTGATTGGTTAGATTAAATGTCCATCTGACCCCTGACCAATAGTTAATTTGAAAACCCCGCTCGCCTTCCCCTCTCCTCTGTCTCCTGGCTCTCCTGGCTCTCCTTTCTTTCCCTCATCTCTTCTTTAAATCTGAAGTTCTTTCACACAATCAGGCCTTTTGCTTTGGTAATAGTGACTGATGTAATTTGACAAACGAGAGAAAAGAAGCCAGAGAGAATGAATAGCTTATAGAAAACCGCTTCCAGTAAATGACTGAAAGTAGATTGACAAATGACTACAAATGACTTTTTTTCAGTTTTTATCCATCAGTGTATCCAGGCCATTTAATTTCAAAATGTCCTGCTTAGCGGAAACACCTAATGAAGAATAATGTACATCTGTTTAACATATCAGTATCGGTTTCTTATTTTCCTCTGTCTTCATCCGTTGCTCATTCTCTCCTGTACATTAGGCCTGGTTCACAGGAAAAAAAACGTTTGAACTCAGTAGAAGGATGCATCTTGTATCATTAAGGCTTCGGGGGAGGGCTAAAACACAGCTGTGAATTGTGTCACAGCGTGCATGGTAAAAACAAAAAGGTACTTGCAAGGTACTTGAGTTAGTACTTACAAAGACAAAACAATGAAACATGATAAGAGGTCCACTTATTCAAACCTGCACTCCTACCTGCATTTTATTTGCTGACAGTTGCCAATCCTTCCTTGTGACACATCAAACATATTAAGTGTGTTTTGAATTTTGGCCAAGGTTGGTGTCGGGCCGCCCCCTTAAAGTCAGAGATTCAAATCAGCAGACCCCACAGTTGGCTGAGATTCCTTTTAAGTTGAAACAATTCAAGTTTATTCATATTCATATTTATTCACGTCTAATCATATATAGCACATTAGAGTTGACCAAAGTGATGTACAAGTTAAAGTAAAAGGGACACAAATAGCAGTTAAAATTCAAATTACACAATTACAACAATAAATAGTCACAGAAATGACAAAGCAATGCTATGTGCACACAAATATAAAACACAATAAAACTGGAAAAAAAATGACATACTTAAAGGGGAACATTTCATTGAAAACCTGTTAATCCAAAGCTTTGGAACAGCATGGATCATGGGAAAGGTTGTGCAGTGGTTGTTTGTTTATCTGTTTGTTTTTGTTTTCATTCAGTTAGTATTTAGTGTACTTCAGGGCATGTTTTGGTCCTCAGATTTAGCTGCAGAATGAGTGTTTCTTGCTCTCACGCCTCTTTTCGACATAGACAGCTTTAGACCCAGACCCAAGGTGAGTCTGATTTGGAGGAGGCTGCCCAGAGGAAGAGAGGCTTTACATGGTTAGGCTCAGAGATAACATTATAATCTGCCTTCTACTTAAAACTGCTGAATTTACAGCTCACAGCAACTAAATTCACTGCACTCTCTGGCTTTTGTTGGATAACCAGTGGCCGTCAAAAATGTTATTGGATGTTTCAAATGCATTGTTAGCATAATTAGCATGTTAACTACATTACGTTTATGTCACTGTTACAACAAACGCCCCACTGAACCCTGTTCAAATGTTCAAAATCCATATAGGAAAAATACAACAAATATTTGTATTGAACAGCCAAATCTGATTCGACTGATATGATTCTGATTTGGGTACAGCCCTAGAAAGATGTGAATCTTCATTCAATCATTTTTTAATAAAAAAATCTAAATGTTCAGTACACACATTCAGATTCACATCACATAAGCATACACACAAGCACTCTCAAACGTGTGCAGGATGTGCACACACACAGGCTCAACCAGTCGTTTTGACACTTTAATCCACTTCACTTTAGGACTAGTCACACCTTTCTTTGGTGCGTGTGTGTGTGTGTGTGTGTGTGTGTGTGTGTGTGTGTGCATGCGTGTGACAGAGAGAGAGAGAGACAAAGAGAAAGACAGTGAGAAAGTGTGTGTGTGTTTGTGAGCAAGCAATGCCATGGCAACCTTGGCGGTCCAAGGCCCTCTTGGCAAGGTAGCAAGATGGCCCTGGGCACGTGCGCGTGCAGCAGACTGTGCCGTCCCTGTGTGTGTGTGTGTGTGTGTGTGTGTGTGTGTGTGTGTGTGTGTGT
>NW_024631690.1:0-1055 GCF_008729295.1 Plectropomus leopardus
TTTGGGTTCTGGTTTCTGTGTTCTGGGTTCTGTGTTCTGGGTTCTGGGTTCTGGGTTCTGTGTTCTGGGTTCTGGGTTCTGTGTTCTGGGTTCTGGGTTCTGGGTTCTGTTACTGTGCTGCTTTTACACAGAAAAGCTTGTAGACAAACAACAGAAACGTTTCTTGGTTCCTTAACTAAAATAAAAAGAGCAATATGAAAAAGTACAAAAACTCAAACAGGAAGTACTCCAGTGAAGAGTATGTATATTTTCAACCTGAGCTTTTATGTTTTTGTGTCCATACGACTAACGTCAGCATCCATTTAAATCTCCACAGGAGGGCGCTGTTCAACCATTGTACATTCAGGATGTAAACCTTTTGAAACCTACAGGGATTTTTTTATACTTTTATACTTTTACTTTACTTTTATACTACAGCTACATTACTTTATTTATTTTACAGAAAATGTGACTCGTCAACAAAATATGATGCATTTCACAGATTAAAGTTCACATTATGCAAAGTAAAATGAGCTCCACCTCATCAAGATACAACATTACATTTATTCTTATATGTTTATGCATAATAGAAACATGAATATAAAACTCTTTGCTGCTGATGAAGAAGCCCGAGGAAATGTTCAGTTTGTGCTGAATCAACTCTTCGTTCATTTTGGAGGCTGTTATGTGATGTAGTTTGTGGGGCTGTTGAAATGTTTTGTGTTTCTTCTATTTTGTCCAACACATTTATATCAATATAAATGATATATATATTGATATATATGACATATATATTAATAAAGGCTAAATAACAGAAACACCTCGCTATAAATCATCACTATTATATATATAGTATTGACNTTTGGGTTCTGGTTTCTGTGTTCTGGGTTCTGTGTTCTGGGTTCTGGGTTCTGGGTTCTGTGTTCTGGGTTCTGGGTTCTGTGTTCTGGGTTCTGGGTTCTGGGTTCTGTTACTGTGCTGCTTTTACACAGAAAAGCTTGTAGACAAACAACAGAAACGTTTCTTGGTTCCTTAACTAAAATAAAAAGAGCAATATGAAAAAGTACAAAAACTCA
>NW_024631691.1:0-2834 GCF_008729295.1 Plectropomus leopardus
GCAGAGCAGAGTCCTTGGTGATCAGCACTAACACGGTGTGGACGGAGCCGGGGACATTATCCTGAGAGACAGAGACAATGAACTGAACACTTTCTATGACGGTTTATTTAATCGAGCTCTCTGTGTTTCAGAATACAGATAGTTTTCTGACATGAGCTGTATTCAGGTGGATAAGTTCAGCGTTCACAAACGTTTTTGTGGCATTAAGGAGAAAAACAGTGCGGCCTCTGATGGTCTTGGTGGTGGTGTTCTTAAAAACTGTGCTGTGCAGCTGCCAGATATCTTCTGTTCATCTTTAATGTATCTCTCCATCTTCAGTGCTCCATGTCTCTGGAAGGACTCCGTTAGTGCACCTGTGCCAAAAGTTAGTGCTCCTATGTCACTCGATGATTACAGGCCTGCTGCGCTCACTTCCTTGGTCCTGAAATCATCGAGAAACTTGTAAAGGAGGAGCTTATGAGCACTGATGAACCTGATTTTAACACACCTTGAGGGAGCAAAAACTTTTGTACAACTACTCTTTGTTGATTTTTCTTGAGCTTTTAACTGCATTTTAGCAGCAAAATTACAGCACAACACTGATCTGGGTCTTATAAGCTGGCCGATGGACTTTTTAACTGGAAGGACACAGCACGTGACGGTACACTGTGTTTATCGGATTTTATTTTCTTCAACTGGATCACAACAAGGATGTGTCCTGTCTCCACTTTTGTTTGTGCTTTACACTGATGAACGTCAGAGTCAGTGCGTGAGGCGTCACATCATCACATTTGCTGATGACTCGGTGATTGTGTCGCTTTCATCTAATGATGACGCTGATCGTTGACTGGTTCTAACTGATTTTACTGAGTGGTGTAAATCTCCTTTTCTTGATATCAAAGTATCCAAGACTGAAGACATGACCGTGGATTTCAGGAAGAGTCCCACTGGCATTTCTCCAGTGCTGACTGATGGTCAGACTGTGGAGACGGTGAACCAGTACAAATATCTTGGATCTGTGGTAGATGACAAGCTGAGTTTGACCCTCAGGTGGACGCTGTCTGCAGGAAAGTCAATCAACAGATGTATTTTTATCAGAGGCCGCGTATTTTTAATGTTGACAGTGTTTTTATGAAAATATTTTATTCTTGTTTTATCGACTCTGTTCTTACCTTCTCTTTTATTTGTTTTAATGGTTCACTTAATTTAAAAAACAGAAACCGGTTGCTGGGTTTGGTCAAAACTTGCTGCAAAATCGCAGGCACTAATCTGAATGACTCAACAGAGTTATTCAACCTCAGGACTAAAAAGGGCCCAGGCAATCCTGGATGAACCAAACCACACCCTTTTCAGGGAGTTCTTGTTTCTCCCGTCTGGCCGCAGATATGCCCTTCCTTCATGCAGGACTAATAGGCTGAAAAACTCTTTTGTTCCAGCTGCTGCTGAACAGATCCATGTGATGTTTGTTTGTGATAATTGCTCTTTTTTGTAAGTTGCGTCTTTTATTTATTGCTGTGGCCTGTGAGATTGTGTGTTGCTACTGCCAGCTGTGAAGAAAATTGCCCCTCAGGGATAATAAGGATGTCCTTGACCTTGACCTTTACACACTTTGTTTAACTGTTGTCCTCTGCTGACCAATCAGAAGACAGCAAGGCTGACCAATCGGAGCACAGCGAGGCTGACCAATCAGAACACAGCGAGGCTGACCAATCAGAACACAGCGAGGCTGACCAATCAGAGCACAGCGAGGCTGACCAATCAGAGCACAGCGAGGCTGACCAATCGGAGCACAGCGAGGCTGACCAATCAGAAGACAGTGAGGCTGACCAATCAGAGCACAGCGAGGCTGACCAATCAGAGCACAGCGAGGCTGACTAATCGGAGCACAGCGAGGCAGAGCGGGATGTGATGAAGATCAACATGATTAATGGCGTTGGACACCTTTCAATAACACGTCTGTGTTTCTGTTGTTATTTGTTCCATTAAAGCGACGCTGATCAATATGTTTTTATTTACTGTGGATCAAACACACTTCACACAGTGTGTGAATCGGTGTCACAGCGTCAGCGTCACCTCTGAGTGTCACAGAGTTCAACCATCAGTCACACCTGACAGAACGAAACCAGCTGTCAAATAGTCACGTTTTTTATTTGACATAGCGGACAGCGTCCAGCTACATACACAGAGCAGGACGGAGACGGACGGAGACGGCGTTAAAACGTCCCTCTGTGTGGAATCATTCAAACTGACCGTTTTTTTTTTTTTTTTTTAATAATCAAAAAAACATTGTTTGGAAAAGTTTACCTATAATTATCATTATATTCAATTTAAAACGTGTCACATTATTTTTTAGAATTTAAGTGCTTATCATTTCCTTGTTTATCTTTTAGGTTTTTTTTTAACTTCCTTTACATTTTTGGGTCTTTTCTTTTGAGTCATTTCTCCTGAAGTTTCTCGCTGTCTCGCTGGTGTCTGAGCCATGTGTATTCATGTTCCTGGGTGGACTGACCTGCAGGGACCTGAGGGCCGAGAACAGGGCGGGAACCGGAGCAGCTTCACGAGCATCCACCAGCACCGTCAGCCCTAACGCTGCCACCTCCTTCCTGTTTCACACAGGAAATGATGTCAGAGGAAAAACAGCAAGCAGAGAGACAGCATGAGGGGGGGGGGGGGCTCCTACCTGAGGGTGGAGGTGTAATAGAGGAGGAGGCGCAGCAGCTCCGCACTGTCGCAGTCTGGATTCGACCACACGCCGCTCTGAGTGCAGACCGTCAGCAGAGCGCGACCACCACGGTCTCTGGATCCTGGACACACACACACACACACACACACACACACACACACACACACACACA
>NW_024631692.1:0-14273 GCF_008729295.1 Plectropomus leopardus
TCTGTCTGTCTGTGTCTGTCTGTCTCTCTGTCTTTGTGTTTCTCGGTGTCTCTTGTCCAAAATCCCCCGTGGTTCCTGGCAGTGTCACTGTGTCAGAGTCTAAGTATTTGGCAGTGAACCAACATTACGACCCTGAAACTCAAACGACTCGTCCGTGTTTAAAATGCTTGTGCTGTTTTTTTCTGTTTTAGGCTTTTAACTACAGACAGAGTTCATTCACATTTTTAACAATCATTTCCAAAATCAACACCACAATTTCTCTGAAACGACCACTGACACTGATTTGTTTTCTTAAAATTATTGGCAAAAAAAACCATTCAATTTTTGTCCGATTTTTGGCTTTCTTTTTCCTTATACATTTTGGCTTTTTTTTTTTTTTAAAGAAAAATCTGGATTCTTTTTCTTTAAAAATTTTTCATTCATTTTTTCATTTTTTTTGGTTGGTTTTTTTTTGCGATTTTCTTTTTTCCTTTAAGATTTTTCGCAGTTTCTAAAGAAAAAAAATATTGGTGGGGTTTTTCTTTTTTTTTCAGGAAACAGTTTTGGCAATTTTTTAAAGAAAAAAAACTATAATTAATAGTATACATTAATAGTAACTAAGTTGCTTGATTAAAAAAAAGATCAAGTTTTGCCTTAAAATTCCTGCTTTTGGTGGCACACTCACAGAAAATCACTGAAAATGTCATTTATATCCTGTTACATAAACATCCAATTTTGCGGTTTGGCGGTCTCAAACAGCAGCTGACAGCGGCCTTTTCTCTCTGTATGCGCATATGTAGTGATGTGTACACATTAGTACTGCGCAGCACCCCTCAGTGCACATGTGTACACAGTATTTATGTCTCATTTTCTTGTCTTGCCTTTGATTCTGTATAACATCTGGTGTGTATGATTCACCTTCGTATCACTTCTGAACATGTCTTATCAGGCTTCTGTGTGCATGATAACTTTTATTTACCTGATCCTGGGGCTCGTTTTGGACGGAGGTTGAAGCCGTGGACATCCGGAGCAGGTGGTGGACGTGAGACCCGCGTTACGTCCAGGTAACTCCGCCTCCTCACTCGTGGCTGTTTGGGAAAAACAGGGAGAATCTAAAGCCTCATTTAAAACACACACACACACACACATCCAGTTTATGATTAATGCAGATGAAAGAACTTATTTTTAAACACAGAAATCTATCAGAGATTCCAGTATATGAAGTCACCTCCCACAGAGCTGCACTTTCTGCCTTTTTAAGGGCATGAAATGCTGAAAAGACGTAAATCGGCTGTCTTTTTCTGCAGCATCACTGTTTATTTAAGTGCTATCTTATTCCGCTTTCACTGAACTTCTGTAATTTACTGAAAGGTCAGAGTCATGTGGACAGTTGGTGACTAACTGAATTTCATCACTGGCAGTTAAATATTAGGAAGAAAGCTCACATTAAAGGGAAAAAAGTCACCTTCTCAGGAATTTACACAATCTGCTGGATTTGTATTGGTTCCAGCTCATGTGGGTCATTTAACATCAGTTTGTCTCCTGCTCTCAGCTCAGTTTACGCTCGACCCCCTTTAAAAAGTGCAATAAAACACTTCTCCTCAACACAAACTTCACATTACAAGCCGAAAACATGCACGTTAAAATATACATGAGGTTATGAGCCGCGTATGAATAAATGAAAATAAAAACTTTGTTCCGAGTGTTGAGAGTGAAAACATTGCACATTAAGAAGTGAGTTGTGTCTGTGGTGACATTACACCAACATGACTAATTAAAGACGGAGCGGTGTTGATGAGTTTATGTGCCCGAGGACAGGAGCTGTTTGCTGCCGCTCTGAATGCTCCTCAGACGTTCACAACAATGTAAACACATCATCGTGTAAACAGACGTCACTTTGGATCAAAGTTTTCGCCGATGACACCCTCCTTATCGTCTCTGAAAGCAAAGGTTGTTGCCGCTTCTGGAGTTTACAGAGAAGTTTCCGAACTGTGGCGTCAGACGAGCTACAGCGCACGCTGAGGCCTGCTGCAGCATCACGGACGTTCACGGTTTCTTTGCATTACACGCCGCTGGACGGCATCTGTTGCGGCGTCAGGTCAAACGCTGCCGGTAACCCCATAATATGAGGGCACGAAGGTCCCTAAAGGGCCGCGGACGGATCCAGTAAACATCAGGTTTTCATGCAGGGGTCCGGTGTTTGCTTCCTGTCTGAATGTGATGTTTTTTCTACACCTTGCTGTATGCTTCTTTTACCTAAACCACTTGTGACAGCATGTGCGTTTGTTGATGTCCCGGCGTTGGTTGCCATGCGCTTTTGTTGCCGAAATATAACTACGTGCAGCATCATCCCCCCGTGTGCTTGTGTTGACGTCACGGTAGCAGCATCCTGGAACATCAACAGCAGACGCAGAAGGACATCTAGAGCAAAACATGTAGATGCAAAAGTTCAGCGACAAGATGGCAACATGTGACGACTTGGGACGAGAACGAGTTGAATATGCTCCGAAACGGAGACGACGGTCCTGAATTTACCACACTGAGCGTCTGTCCACAGAAAAGTGACAGAAACATCACGAGGACTCTGGCAGCTTTGCAGACATGAAAACCATCGTTTGAGCGTTAGACCGTCTGAACACCATCTCAGATTTTCAGTTTTTGTCTCCATCAGCCTCAATTCATCTGGATTTATAAACACTCCACATCCAAACACCTCTGACTCTTTCCACTTTCCTTCTTTCCATCATCTTTCAGCTCATTTCAGTGAGACCGGCCTGTTTCTCAGTTGAGTCAAAGGTCCCGGTTTTCCCACTGCAGTCTCGGTCCCGTCACGGTCTGAACGCCCACCTCGGTGGTTTGGCAGGACCGTCACAAACCTCCACGCCCACCATGACTCTGCAGGATGGTTTGTACACGCTAACTGATACTCGCTCTCCTGTGTCGCCGCACTCCATCATCTTAATCATCGTTATCAGCGTCGTGTGCATGAGCGCGCTCATCCTCTCAGCGCTGACGCACTTCTCAGAAACAGCACTTGTTGGTGAAGAGGGAGAAGTGTTGAGAAACCTCCTGACCGCAGCGCACATTTAGGCCAAAACCGCCGTATGCGATCTGTCCAAACATGACAAGGAACAGGGGAAATTATGTGAGAAGCGGAGAGGGTGGAGAAGGGAAAGACAAACTGTAGTTAGGAAACCATGAGGAGAATGATGTGGTTTCACAGCTGGGCACTCAGACTGTGTGAAAACACAAAATCTCTCCTTTCTCTCACTGAAAACGAAGCAGTAAAAGCCTCTCACAAGGAAAAGGTCACCGGTTTGATCCAAACACCCAGTTAGTGTCCTGTTAGAGAGCACGAAGGGCACATTTTACCTTCAAACTGTTTATATTTCACGTCATCATCATCCATTTTCCAACTAAAACAGACAAAAGACCACTACAAAGAGACAAAAAATGACTACAAAGAGTCTCAGAGGAGCTCCAAGGACATGAAGAAGGACCACAAAAACACACAAAATCACTAGAGACTGAAAATTAATACGAAGACATGAAAAATGTCTCTCAAGACAGACACAAATCAACTAGTCCCAGTGTGACCACAGAGATGCAAATCAACTAGAAAGTGATACCAAATTACCAGACACAAAGAAAGACTACAAAGAGATGCAGATTACTACAAAGAGATGCGAAATCTGTTAATTCACAGTACTGTGCAAACATCGTCAGTAAACATCGGCAAAAAGATGAAAAACTCCCACCAAGAGACGAAAAATTACCTCAGAGACGACACAATTACAAAGAGATACCAAATTATCAGATCTTAAAAAAAAGATAAAAAAAGATGCCAAACTACTACAAAGAGACAGAAGACAGCTGGAAATGCAAGAAAAATCAAGACAGAGACATTTAACAACTACAAAGAGATACCAAACTACAACAACCTAAATTCACCCAGAGGGGACACTAAACAACTACAAAAAGATGCCATATAACTGCAAAGAAAAAATACTACACACACACACACACACACACACACAAAACTCCCAAAAGATGCAAAATCACCACAGAGACAAAACCATACAAAGAGAGTTCAGATTATTATAAAGAGGTACGAAACAAAGAGAGGCAGGTCGTTTGTGAATGTCTGCAGAAATAACATCACTGCAGTGTGAAACTTAAAACTGCATCCAGCTTTTTCATTCGGACCTTTTTCTTTCATTTGCTTTTAATTTAAAAGTTTCTCTTTGTAAAGTCGTCACAGAAGCAGAAACTTCCGTCCGTGTCTCTGACCTGCAGCTGAAATACCATCTCCCCGAGGAACACCGAGAGATAAAACAGCATCCAAAGGGATGTAAAGCAGTGACGCACAACAGGTTTCCCTCACCACCACCGCCGCCTCTTCATCTGTTCGCCTCATCACACACACACACACACACACACACACACACACACACACAGAGCGATGACTCACTGCAGGTATGGTCCACCTGTCTCTGTGATCTCGGCTGGCATCGATCGGCCGTCTTCACCTGTCAGCTCCCTCACATCTCCTGCTCCCTCTTCTCCTCTTCTGAGCGCCTCCTGCTCATTTGTCCGTCCTCTGACCTTTCTCTCTCTCCGTCTTCTTTTGCCTCTTTTTTCTTTCTCTTTTCTGCGTGCACCTCTTCACATCAATCCGACTGTAACAACCATTTCAGCGAAACATTCCCGCTTTAATCCAAAGTCTGAAATGTCGGCAGATAAACGTAAAGACTGCAGCAGAGGAGAGACAGAGACTTGTCTTGTTGACTTTTATAAAATGCATGTAACACTGAGCATAAATGAGCCCTTACACGTCAAAATGTGATGCTCGATTCGATTTTTGCTCGTTGCATGCATTTTGTCTTTTAAAAACAAAACTCTGATTTCCACGGAAATGCAGGTTTTTTACTTGTTACAATTTAAAATAAAACCTTCCTTTCTTTTCTTTAAAGGACTTCAGTCTGTTAAATTAGTATCAGCTGACAGCTGACTTTGAATTTCTGATTGTCTTTTTCCAGATAACCACGCCCAAATCAACCCACGAAACTGAAAAGACAATATTTCAAATCTGGGTCGAGGCTAATGTCTGATCATTTCCGATGCTTCTTTATTTTGCATGTCAGACCCTAAACTGCATATTAAAGTTTTGGTGATTTGGATTCCTGGAGGCTTTCAAAAATTGTGCCAAGTGGATGAATGAATGTGTGAATGAATGTGCGCCAAAACGTCTCAATGAAGCTGTGAGATAAAAATTTAGAAAAGCAGAACTTTGAGAGATGCAGCCGAAAATGTTGTTTTTCCATTTTTTTTGTGCTTTTTTCTTTTAAAGTGTGTCCTTTCTCTCATCTCTTTCTATTTGCTTCCTTTCTTTCAGCCCGTCCTCCTTCTCCTCTTTTCCCCTCGTTAGCTCCTCGTCTGTGCCTCATCCTTCTTTCTCTTAATCTTTCTTCTCTCTTCATTCATCCGTTCCTCCGTCAGCTCTCAGCCATGATGCAGACAGCAGTTCCTCAGATCTCTCTAAGTTTCTGAAGCTCTTTTTGTCATCAGAGTTTTTGCTCTTTAGCTCACTTTGTGAATCATCGCTCCCCAGAGTTCGTCTTTGTGTGTGTGTTGTTTGACGTTTCTCTCTCCGAAGAGTTTTGAGTGCTTTACGTAACCGACACACACACACACACACACACACACACACACACACACACACAGAGTAAGCCCAGGTGTTAGTGGTGTCTATGAGGACTCGGCGGTTCAGGCCTCAAAGGCTCAAAGCCTGGTTGTTGATCTCTGGCTCAGAGGGTGATGACGTTATAGATCCAGGTTTTTATTGAGCCTCTGACTCTTTGAAGCCGTCAGACGGAGAAAGTTTAGTCAGCGTCGACTCGCAATCGATTGTCATCCTTTTTTAAAAAAGAGCCAAAGATTTCTCTTGAATCTGAGATGTGTGACTTTCTTCATGTTCAAACTGCAGCAGAGGCACCATCATTAGAGACTAGACGAACCGCCGCGTGTTTTATACCTCTGCAAACCAAACGTCCATCCAGAGACAGAGGACAGAGGACAGAGGACAATGTTTCAAATAAGGATGCTGCAGAAGAAGCCTTATATCCTCAAACACCGTGTAGGTCCAGACTTCTCCTCAGTCGTGAGTTAAAAGTCCACTTTTAAGAGAAATGATCACAAATTCAGTTTCTTCTCACAAAGTGTCAATAGCATGTGGGCTTAAAACATTAAAACAATTAAATAAAAGATATTTCAATAAAGTGCAATTAGTTATTAAAAAGGGGAGACTCTAGGATTTGAAGACCTCTGTGGGTAAAAAAAAAAATGATTTTTCAAATTTTTTTATAGAAAACATGTCTTCCAAAACCGTGGGCATGTTTTCATTTTGCTTTTAAAGGGTGATTTTTCTTGGTTTTGCTTATTTTATTTCATTCTCTTTTTAATTTTTTTTCCTTTAAAATTTTGGATGATTTTTAAAACTGGCCTTTTTGGGGGGATTGGAGGAGTCTTGAGCTCTTCCTGGACGCCTGTCGTTATTGGAGATCGTTTAATATTCTCCAAATAAAAATCTGATCGTCTGTCCTTCAGCTGTTTTGTGAGCAAATGGCGTCGGCTTCATGCAGTCGTTGCCCATAACTTCACCAAACTCTTTGCTGCTCCTCAGTTCCTGTGAGGTTCATTTCATTGCTGCAAGCAGCTCCGGAAGTGGCGCCATCAGTCGACTCCGTCTCCTATTCGTCTTGAGCGCTTTGCTCAGCCTGCTGCCCTCGCGACCTGGCTTCAGATAAGCCGACTAATTTGGAACAATGTTGAAGCGCTGCTTGGACGGACACAGATGGTATTTTGTGGCGCTCTGCCATTGCATCTCGCCCGCAAAGGACTAAAATTAGCACGCTCCCTCAAGAGGGAATGCTGACTGAAACCTTTCCCAGGACACACAAAATCCAGATGCCGGCAGGTGTTAGCAGTTTTTTGTGCAGTGGAAGAGGAGCTTTACACTGAACAAACTCTAGACCTCAACAGAAGTACCAGGACATGAAGAAGAAACCCGTCATGCTGCAGAAAGCATCAGCTTCGATGGTGGAAAGAGGAATACTAAACAATCTTTCTTTACTCAAATTCCACCTTTGTTGTTTTCTGAGCCCTCGGTGGTCATTTAGAAACCATGAACTTCTACTTATTTGGTTTTTGAAGCTCTTTTATCGTTGCTATAGAACCACTACAAACAAACGAACCACTTCTGAGAGACTGACACCAAAACTATCTGACCAACAAATACTGAAAAGCCCAGAGGTCACAACAGACCGAAACGTTCTTGGAAAGAGCAGAAAAGAAAAATCGAAAGAAAACTGCAGCCGTGGAGAGTGGCATGAAGAAATGTTCGGAGATCTAAAATAGACGTGACCCGAGCTGACTGCAGGTGTGTGCTGTGTGTCCAAACATCTGCTGTAAGCCACTAATCCTCCTAATCATCTGAGCTCAGCCCTCTGGGTGGACTCACATACTTTGTTAAATAGTTTCACTTGTAGATAAAAAGGAAAGACGCTGGCTGAGCTGGACTTGGAGGCAGAATGCTGGGAGAGTTCATTAAGGTAAATTAAATCTGACATTTCTTTTTCAGAGAGGTTGTAATGCAGCAGTTTGACAACATCAACGTTCCCACCTTTTCTGCTCGATGGTTAAGTAAAGTAACGCATTTCATTTTGTGTCTCGCCAAAAAACAAACACTTTTTGTGGCACAATTCCCGTTGGAAAAGCAGGACAAAAAAAAGACCCTTTTTTCATGGCACTCTCCGCGCTGGAAACAAAGCGATGACTCGGTCAAAAACAACTGCTTTTTATGGCATTATCACAAGAGGAAACACAGCAATGTCTCCATGAAAAAAAACAACATAAAACCTGCTTTTCATGGCGTTATTGGGACAGAAAAAACAGCTATGTCTCAGTAAAGAAGATTTGCTTTTGTGGCACTGCTGAGCAGGAAACACAGTGACGTCTCGGTAAAAAACAAGTGTTTTTCGTGTCACTGCCCTCGTTAAAAAAACAGCGATGTCTCACTACAAAAAGAATTGTTTTTGTGGCATTATCCGAGCAGGAAACACAGTGATGTCTTTTTGTTGATAGTTATGTTTGAAACTGCGTCACTTCAATAACTTTGATATGATACATATGAAAAGTGCAAATATGACATATTTATGGTTTTCAGAAACGTACACTGGCAACATTTCGCCTGACCAGGTTGGCCACCCTAACCAAAACTCAACAAAAGTAGCATGGACTGTAATCAGGACGGATCAGGATCATACGTTTACATCCATTAAGTTCAACCGTCCAAACTGCAAAATTTCCAACTGCATCAAGCCATACGCTCTCCTAACACATCCAGGTCTCACAGTATCACTTCTTCAGTATTTAAGAGGAAAGAAAGTGCCCAAAATTGTCCTCTCAGTGTAACTTTAGTGAATCTGGACCTCACAATCTGGTTTGCACTGAGCACAAACACACAGCTGAACATTCATCGCCGGTTTCAGGACAGTGAACCTGAATCGAGCTGATGTAAACTGACATCTGCTCCACCGACTGGAGACCATCCACACCAGGGAAACAACAGCACTGCTCCGTTGTTTAAACACTTAGAAAGACCTCAGTTTATGTTTTCCTGGGAGGCGATCTTTGTGGTCGTATGAATAAAAAGTCTGTTCTCTCTGAGTGGCACAGATAAAGGTGGGGTGGCATTGTTGAGAAAACGGAAAGCTTTTTGTAGAAATCTATGCTCTCTTGTGCGTACATACACGGTGACCGTCTCAGGTCCTCGGTGGCAGCTAAGGGGAACCTTAGTTGATTGGCTCCTTGTCCGTGTCAAGTCAATCTTATTTGTAAACCCCTTTATCACAAATCACAGTTTTCCTCAGAGGACTTTACAGCATACGACATCGCTCTGTCCTGAGACCCTCACATCCACTAAGGAAAAACTCCCCAAAAAACCCGACCCTATAACGGGGGAAAATGGTAGAAACGTCAGAAAGAGCGACTGAGGAGGGATCCCTCCTCCAGGAGTGACAGACGTGGAACAGACGTCATTAAAAAAATGTAATTACAGTAGATGACAAAATGATATAGAGAAAAGACAAATGAGGGAGAGAACAATGGCAGTCGAAGGTGGGTTCAAGACCCATGATCCAGGCGCAGCCACAGGTAGGAGCACAGCATCAGCACAACAACAACAGCAGCACATGGCAACCAGTGCAAGACGTCAACAAATGCACATGCTGGAACAGATGGTCGGGATTAGCTGAAGGAGGCACATGGTAAGGTGTAGAAAAGAAACATCACATTCAGACAGGAAGCGAGCACCGGACTCCTGCATGAAAGTCCGGGGTTTGATGGATCCCTGCTACAATTCCCCAACCTCTCTAGACACCCTTGCACTCCTGATATTATTTCATTACTAGCAGCGTTTCGACCTGACGCCGACCTGTTACAAGTGGCAGGTTGTGTCAGGCCATGTCCTCAAGTGAAACCGACCAACCATGCGCACATAATGTGGAAGCATTAAGTGCCGTCCGGCTATTCACCGGCATAAAATAAAAACGCAACCAGTTCTGTCGGACCACATTTTCACCTGACACTGTCCAGCAGCGTTTTAAGCACACGCCAAAGGTACCTTTTGGCGTCACACATTTACACTAAAAGCACCAACTAAGCAGCTCTATTTTACGAGTTTGAAAGGGTAACAGCTGTTTTCTATGAGATTTTGATGACCGTTTGACCTTTTCTGTGGCACCGTCCTCATGAAAACCATTAGATCTTTCGCTCACCTATTAGAAAGACCAAAAATAATAATCTGGATGTTGTTTGTTCCAGCACTCTCAGATTGTTGTATAAATACCAAAGCCTCAATGAGACGCTACGACTTGGATGTTTTGTGCAGATCAGCACGATAAACTATCGACACTCAGCACAGCAACCTGAGCAACATCTGCTGCGGTCATGAGTGTGTGTGGTGCATGTGTCGATGTGTGTGTGATGCATCTTTCTTAGCCGGCTGACAGCTGCATCTGAGTGAAATCTGCGGTATATGAGCCCTGAGGCTGTTATGTGCGAGTCTGTGTTAACGTAAACTGCTTATGTCATCATGTGTGATGGTGTGCTTCCATCTCTGTGAGGACCAAAAGGAGTTTTGGACTACCAGACATTTTTGGAAAGTGAGGACATTGTTAAGTTTGAAGAGGAGCTTTGCTTAAGTTAAATCCAGTTCTTTAGAGGTATTTTAAGAGCCTGTTTCTGTTTCATTTTGATGCTAAGCTAATAGTTTCTTTTAACGATAACTGCTGATTTCTGCTGTTTTTAATCAGCTGTCACTCAGAGATAATCACTGGGCAGAATTTTGTCCAAGTACAAAACAAACCTTCATACTGAGTAACATCTTTTTTAAAGAGGATTTTCTTTAACCTAGAAGCATCAGAGACCATTCAACCCATCCCATTCCCAAGTCATTAAAGACCGACGCTTTGTCACGCCCCTCAGCGCCTGATAGCGACCCACAGGGCACCCTTTAGCAGTGATACTCAATTTACGGCCCACGGGCCAAATTTGGCTCCTGATAGGGCCCCTGGTGGCCCCCCAAACATTTTCAAATTTACAATAAATGTAAAGTGATTCATACTGTGAATTGTTTTTCTCCTTTTAGCATCCATAAGGTGGAAACTCAAATCCTGGAAATGTCCTAAAATGCTGAAAATGTGAAAAAAAAAAAATTCACCAAAATGTCCTAAAATCAGAGAAATGTCCTAACATTCTTGGAAAGTCTTATAGTCCTAGAAACATGTATGGGGCTTCTGCAAAAATGTCCAAAAATCCTAGAAAAGTCCTTAATAGCTTAACGCCCTGCAATCCCAGAACTGTCCTAAAATCCTAGAAACACCATAAAATCCAAAAAACATCCTAAAATCCTAAAAATGTCCTAAAACCCAAGAACCCCCCTGAAATCCTGGAAACATGCTTAAATCCTAGAAATGTCCTAAAATGCTGAAAACATCCTAAAATTTGGTAAATGTCCTAAAATCAAAGAAACGTCTAACAACCAGAGAAACGTCCTAACATTCTTGGAAAGTCCTAAAGTCCTAGAAACATGTTTGGGGCTGCTGCAAAAGCAAAGCGAGTCGAGTGCCCCTGCTTTAGCGTGTCTCTGTGAGTCAAAGCTGAAAGACATTGTAACACGTGGTTAATGCTGTTAAACGGTCACCGTTGGTTAGATTTTGGAAAAAATATCACAAACTGTGTTCTCCTTCGTTTGACCTTCTCGCCTCCTGCCCTCCTTGGACTCATTAACTCTTAATTCTACTTTGGTTGCTCTCGGCTTCAAAGACTACTGTGGACGGACTCACGTAACAGTTATTTGCCCAATGCGTCTCATAAGGATGTTAATGGGTGCGTTTGGCGTCGATATCACACACCACGGGCTGAGAGGAAGCGGCAGTAGTGGACGCCGTGGGAACGAGAGCAGACTGCTCAAACGAAGAGTCGTCCTCTCAGACATCTGAGTGGACCTAATCGAGCTTTGTGGCAGCAAAGTACAGACGTTTTTTAATGGTCATAAATATAAAAAATACACTTTCATTCTTCAGAGCAGTCACATGTTGTGTTTGTGAGCGCACAGACAGACAGATTATATAAATGAGGCGCTTTTGTTTGTGTATTTAAGTGGAACCTGAGTCTCCATCGCTGCCTCTAATTGTTGCTCTGCACAAACAGTCTTTGTTACAAACTCCACTTTATGACCAAAGTTTGGTTTTTCTGTTTAATTTATCGTCCTATTTATACTCTGGACACTCTGGACTGAGAGTGGAGCAAACATGTTTGCTCTGAATCCAGACACACTAAAAAAAAGAATTTATTTTACTGCCAAACAACTTAAGACAACTCAAACCAGCGTGCACTTTTTACCCTCTCACTGCCTCCGCTCGTCTTTGTGCACAGAAACTTGTGTTTCCTCTGAAAGCGCTGTGTTTACTGGCTGCACGGGCTGAATTATTCAGCCTCAGCTGTAATTTGAGAAGTGTTTATGTAATATTATGTATTTTTGATGACTTTATTTCAAACAAAGGCTTCCTTCTCCTGTGATGGCTTTATGTAACACTAATGAAATCTTTTAGAACAACTTTTTCACTGAGGTTTGTTTATGTGTAACCTCATGTACTATGATGAAAATATGAAGGTACTAAACCATCAAGAAAGACAAAGTATGAAACTGTTTTGAGATCCAAATTATTATAAATTAATTGAGGTAATGAAGTTGTTTGATACTGATACTGAACATGATTATTAGTTGACTAATTCACAAACAGTGTGTTCTGTGCCCAAACCCTGCATACGGGCATTTTAGTGGAAATTCAACAGCAGTTAGCAGCAGTATAGTTGTACACAGCAGCGTAACAAAAGAAGTTAGCAGTGCTGTAGCAGTAAGCATCAAATAAATTTACCCACAGTGACGTGGTTAGCAGCAGCATTGCAGCTAGCAGCAGTTAGGCCGTACACAGCAGTGTAACAACAGCAGTTAGCAGCAGTGTAAGAACAGCATAGCAGTATAGCAGTTATCAGCAGCACAGCAGTTATCAGCAGCATAGCAGTTAGCAGCAGTATATAGTTGTACACACTAAGGTAACAAAGGCAGTTAGCAGTGATAGCATCAAAGAAAATTAGCGTGATGTGGTTAGCAGCAGCGTAACAACAGTTAACAGCAATATAGTTGTACACAGCAGAGGTATAACAGCAGTTAGCAGTATTGTAGCAGTAAGCATCAAAGACAAATTAACCACAGTGATGTGGTTAGCAGCAGCATAGCAGTTAGCAGCAGCACAGGTGTCAAAGCAGCATAACAACAGCAGTTAGCAGTAAGCAATGAGGAAAATTAACAACAGTGATTTGATCAGCAGCAGCGTAGCAGTTAGCAGCAGCACAGTTGTTAACAGCAACGCAATAACCGCAGTTAGCAGTAAGCACCAAAGAAAATTTAGTAATGGTGATGTGGTTCGTGGAAAATATTTTGGCTTTTTTTTCTTTAATTTTGTTTTCTTTAAAAATCATCAAAAACGTCCCCGTTTATCAGCCAGAAACTGTAAAAACAGGAATCATTGTTCACATTTCTGATAGTTCTTGAACACATCATGTGTTATTACACAGGTTTGTGAAACAGATTTCCATGACTTTTTTTCAAAACTTTCATGGTTTATTTAGTTTTCCAAAACTTTTCCAGGCCTGGAAATTGCTATTTTTGAATTCAGTGACTTTTTCATGACCGTACGAACCCTGAGAGAGGAACAAATGAGGGAGCACAAGGCACTCTGATTAACATTGGTCTCTCGTGTGTGTGTGTGTGTGTGTGTGTGTGTGTGTGTGTGTGTGTGTGTCGGGGCTTTAATCGTGTTCTTTGATGACTTTGTGCAGATCAAACACGCCACAGTGACACTCACAGCCGCAACACCAGGATCACACTCTTACTGACACTGAGGCATTAGAGAGTGTGTGTGAGAGTGTGTGTGTGTGTGTGTGTGTGTGTGTGTGTGTGTGTGTGTGTGCGTGTAAGAGTGTGTGCTGGTCCAGGTTATATCAGGACAAATGCCGGCTTCACTGCTGCTGCTCGTGTTTTTACCGTATTTATGAGTTACGGGCACATGAGCAGCCCTCCGAATTCAGAGTGGGAAATCAGGAAACTTCAATGACTCCAGAGTCGCCGAGCTGTGACGTTTGACATGTAAGGGCAGCAGAAATAGCAAAAAGCGTGGAAACAGTCTCAATAATTGATGGTAAAAGATTGTATATTCCAGATACTTCTGTCAGGAGTTGGTGGAGACCAAACACAGAGCTAAAAGAGAGAATCTCTGAGTGACGTTCATCAGGATGCTGAAAACAAGACGGACAGCAGAAACAAAAAGCTCCTTCAGAGCAGAAAAATCTTCGTTTTAACAGAGTCGAACTTTCTCTGATCTACACATAACTTTTATCCAGCTTTTAAAAATTCTCCTGGTTTTTCTTCACGTCCATGTCACTCTGTGTGTGAGTGTGTGTGTGTGTGTGTGTGTGTGTGTGTGTGAGTGAGTTTTCATTTTCTGAGTGTGTTGGATGAATAACCAGCAACACCCGCCAGACACCTTTGAAGCACTCCGATCACAGAGTGAATGTTTTAACACAGATGTTGAGGACACACTCATGAGGTGACGGGGTCGCGCACACACACACACACACACACACACACACACACACACACACACACACAC
>NW_024631693.1:0-3695 GCF_008729295.1 Plectropomus leopardus
TCGCAGTGTCTCAGTTAAAAACGGTTAAAAACTTTTCGTGGCACCTTCCTTGCTTGGAATACAGCGATGTCTCGCAGTGATGCATCACTTAAAAAACACAATAGAAAAACAGCAATGGGTTACGACAAAATATCCTAGTTTGGCAGCTAAAAAGTTGCAGCTTACACAGCTTCAAACAAACAAACAACAAAAAAACAGCTTGATTTGTTGTTTGTTGGTCTCAAACAGAAGTCCGCAGTGTTTTGTCCCCACCGTCCCCACCGTCCGCCTCCACGTGACAACGTCGGCTCATATACACGTAACCAGAACTACGGCATTTTAGAAACATTAATACGACACACGTGAAATGCACAAATATAATATATTTGTGGTTTTGAAAAATGCGTTTTCGCTCTGACTTTGTTCACGTTATCGTTTATATAAATAAAATTCAGTGTCGCACATTTGTGTGCTCATGATTGTGTCTTCTGTGTTTCCAGTGGCGGTCAATGTGGAGGGCGAGTTCTACGTCAGCGGAGGCGGTCTCACGTCAAAGTTCAAGGTCGGGCGCATCACCTTCCACTGGGGGCGCTGCAACGCCTCCTCGGAGGGCTCGGAGCACAGCGTGGATGGAGTCAAATACCCTCTGGAGGTGAGACGTCTCATCGTGTGATTAATATTCAGCTCAGGAACATCCCGCTTCACTGTCAAACCTGACTATGTGATTTTACTAAAAATAATCTTAGAAACCAGCTGCATTAAAAACTACTCCTATTACCACTGCTATTTTATGTTTTTTATGGTTTTATGTTTTTTACTTATTCTGTTTTTAAGGTCCGTTTTTGCTTATTTAAAAAAATATTTTTTTTTTTTTTTCAATCAAACTGTAAAGCACTTTGAATTGAATTCGATTTGTTTGAAAGGTGCTGGATACATAAAATATCACTGATTGACTGAAAAAGAAAGTAAACATAACTATTAATTTAATTGTATTTTAACTTTATATTTAAGCGTTCAGTTTACTTGAAATTTAGCTGAATTGACTTTTGTGAAGTTGTTTTAACTTAGAAATGACAAGTGAAATTACCTTCTTTTTAAGTGTTGGCAAGTTTAGAAAACCAAGTTAGTCTGACTTATATGATTTATATCTAGTCTATACAGTTCAACTTTTGAAACGAAACATTTCATATTGTATATTGAGATGCTATTATCATGGAAAATAAAATAAAAATATCTTTTTTCTTACAGTAATTGTAGGTTTCGCACCATTTTAACTTTATTTGCTTTTACAAAGAGAACTTTTAACAAAACAGACATGCAAAAGAAAAAACCCTCAGCGGACTTAATGTTTGTGTGTTTTCTCCCACAGATGCAGATCTACTGTTACGAGGCGCATCGCTTTGCCTCGTTAGACGAAACCATCACGGCCGGAGGCAGGATCACAGCGCTCGCCGTGCTGTTTGAGGTGTGCGAGTGATCGTGCGCGCTGACGACACTGAGATCAGTTTACAGCAGTTTGTACAGCAGTTGAAAAAGTAGTAATACCACAGTGTAAAAAAACTGTTAAAAATTCTTGTATTCAAATCCTAAATTAAGTAAAAGTACAAAGTATCAAAATGTACTCAAAGTACCAAAAGTAAAAAGCATTCACTTTTTGTATTTTATCCACAGCCCATAATTATTGAGGCTTTGTTTTGCATCTGTTTGTGTCTTCAGTAGATGTTTATTATTGTTTTATTTTTTATTCAGCTGGTAAAAATTGATCATTTTAATCAGACCGACTTTGTAAACTGTCGGAGAGCTTCATTATTTATGAACGTTTGTCCGTCCGGCTCATTCGTCTGAACGCGACATCTCGAGACTGCTTTGAGAGAATTTCCTCAAATTTTGCACAAACATTCACTTAATCTCAGTGATGAAGTAAGTAGATTTTGGTGGTCATAGGTCAAAGGTCAAGGTCACTGTGACCTCATCTGTCTCATTCCAGTAAACGCGATATCTCAAGAACACCTGGAGGGATTTTCTTCAAATTTGGCACAAACGTTTGAGTAGAGTCACGGATGAACTGATAGGAATTTGGTGTTAAAAGGTCAAGGTCACCGTGACCTTTCATCCGTCTCATTTTTGTGAACGCAATATCTGAAGATGGCCTTTAAGGAAAGATTGATTTGGCACATATTAAAAATGACAATGTTGGGAACCAGTGGCTTAATACATCAAGTTTAGGATTAATATCCTCTGAATAGCTGCAGCTCGTTGAGTTTTGACAGTAAAATGCTCCTCGGCTTCTTTCTAGATATGTCTGATTGTCCTGAAGGTTCGGGGTTAACGCTGCTGTGTGGGTTTACAGCGGTTCGCTGCGGGCTGCTGCTTCAGATATCCCACATCCTGACGAGGGTCTCGGCTCTGAACGTTATCTGAAAAACTCTTTTGTTGAAGTTTGAGTCCATTTCACAGAAAAGTCTGATTCGAGCGGCTTATCTGAAATTGTAAAAGTTGGCAGGTGCGAAACACAGAACGACTTTGTGCTGGAGAGAGACGGAGGAAGTCAGAGCGAGGGAATGAATCAAAGCGCCGCAGTGTTATCACCAGGATGCTGCACTGATACCTCGGTGCGTTTCAACAGTTTGATTCATATCTTGGCTGAGGATCATTGCCCGGCTCTCTCCTCTGTGTCTTCGTGCTCGGTGCCAGGGTTCGCGCCGAGCGTCATGCATACTTTCCCCGTGTTTTGCTTTGTGCAGTCGTGTTGCCTCCGGCGGGGTTGGCGTGTTGGAACTGACAGAGGCCATGTTGGAACAAAACTCAGAGAAACGTCTGATGTGAAGCTGCAGGCTCCCTGTGTGTGTGTGTGTGTGTGTGTGTGTGTGTGTGTGTGTGTGTGTGTGTGTGTGTGTGTGTGTGTGTGTGTGTGTGTGTGTGTGTTTTGGGCTGCAGGTTGGGTGGAGAGCAGGGTGGGAAAACAACCAAACAACACAAAAGAGCTAGTAAATTTTGTTTTTGTGTTCTGCCAACCACCGACCAACTTTCAAACTTTTTTTTTTCACTCTCCAAAATTCACGGGGGGGGGGTCTGGTGGCTTTGAATCTGGCCTCATCGTCAAATAAATAACCCAAACTTTACAAAAGTTGCTTTGTTTCCCACTCATGTCGAGCTGAAAACTCACACAGAGAGATCAGACTTTCGCTCTCAGTCAGGTTTGCGTTTGCAGACTGAGGACGAGCGTTGATGCGTTTCTGTGCTGAACGCCCACTTTGGTGTTTTCGGATCTGACACCAAAGTCTGTTACTGTTCACATGAAGCTTTTTATTACATCAAGGAATTCAAACGACCACACAGCATAGAATAAACACTTAAAACTGCAGCTTCCTCTTAATGCACCGAGTCCTGTAACCAACATCTCAGAGGGAAATTTTGCACTTTTTACTCCATTATCTTTACCCAAAAAGCTTTCCTTAGATTCAGAAAAATAAAAAAAAAAAAATCAACAAATAACTATAGATTTTTTTAATTATTGCTGGTTGAAGTAAGATAAAACTTTCATGAGCTACCAATTACTTTATAAAGTGATTTAAATGAGCTTCACCTTCACCAGCTGCAATATTTAATTAAAGGAAAAAAATAATGCATCAATAATTACAATAGCAATAACAACTTTAATCTAGTTATATAAATTATTCTGTAATGGGTGATTTTGCATCATATATACTTTTATT